>NC_069500.1:467884997-468087497 GCF_027579735.1 Bombina bombina | reverse complement strand
CTTCTCTATGTATGTGTATGTATGTCAATGTAAAATCCCTTTGTCTGCTTTTTTTTCTACCACCCAAGATCTCCTATCTTTGATCCCTTATAACTTTTGTGTACAATATGTATTTTTAAATAAGTTTTATTAGACAGTATTAATATGAGTGTAACTGTACTTTGTAATTTATTTTTGAAGTGTTTCGTGAAACTTTTATGTTGCGCAAAAACCATTAATTACAGCTCTTCGAAATGCAGAAAAGATTGTTGCGTAAAAGGTGAATGTGTGCACGCAATCCTGATTTTTCACGACTTGTAATCTATCCTAAAATGTCCTTTTCAGGGCAACTGTAGAGTGGGTTTTAGTGTTAGTCTAGGGCACTGGTTTTCAAACCTGTCCTCAGGCCTCCCCAACAGGCCAGGTTTTCAGGATTACCTTGGGTGAGAGCACTTAAAATAACCATCGCCTAGATTTAGAGTTTTGCGGCCAAAGGGGTGCATTAGCTACGCGTGTTTTTTTCTACCGCTGCTTCTAAACAACGCTGGTATTTAGAGTTCTCTGAAGGGCTGCGTTAGGCTCCAAAAAGGGAGCGTACAGGCATATTTACCGCCACTTCAACTCTCAATACCAGCGTTGCTTACGGTAGCGGCTAGCTGGAAAAACGTGCTTGTGCACGATTCCCCTATAGGAAACAATGGGGCAGTTTGGGCTGTAAAAAAAACCTAACACCTGCAAAAAAGCAGCGTTAAGCTCCTAACACAGCCCCATTGTTTCCTATGGGGAAACACTTTCTAAGTCTGCACCTAACACCCTAACATGAACCCCGAGTCTAAACACCCCTAACCTTACACTTATTAACCCATAATCTATCGCTGACCCCTGCATTATATTATTAACCCCTAATCTGCCGCTCCGTACACCGCCGCAACCTACATTATACCTATGTACCCCTAATCTGCTGCCCTTAACATCGCCGACCCCTATATTATATTTATTAACCCCTAATCTGCTGCCCCCAATGTCGCCGCTACCTACCTACACTTATTAACCCCTAATCTGCCGACCGGACCTCGCCGCCACTCTAATAAATGTATTAACCCCTAAACCGCTGCACTCCCACCTCGCAAACCCTATAATAAATAGTATTAACCCCTAATCTGCCCTCCCTAACATCGCCAACACCTAATTTCAAGTATTAACCCCTAATCTGCCGACCGGACCTCGCCGCTACTCTAATAAATGTATTAACCCCTAAAGCTAAGTCTAACTCTAACCCTAACACCCCCCTAAATTAACCCCTAATCAGCCAATCAGATTGAGCTTGCATTCTATTGGCTGATCGGAACAGCCAATAGAATGCGAGCTCAATCTGATTGGCTGATTCAATCAGCCAATCAGATTTTTACTACCTTAATTCCGATTGGCTGATAGAATCCTATCTTGGATGACGTCACTTAAAGGAACCTTCATTCGTCGGGTAGTCGTAGTTGAAGAAGGATGTTCCGCGCCGGAGGTCTTGAAGATGGAGCCGCTCCTCGTCAGATGGATGAAGATAGAAGATGCCGCTTGGATGAAGATGTCTGCCGGTTCCGGATGTCCTCTTCTGCCCGGATAGGATGAAGACTCCTGCCGCTCTGGATGTCTTCTTTTGGTCCATCGGATGAAGAGTTCAGCCCAGTTGGGTGAAGACGACTCAAGGTAGGGAGATCTTCAGGGGGGTAGTGTTAGGTTTATTTAAGGGGGGTTTGGGTTAGAGTAGGGGTATGTGGGTGGTGGGTTGTAATGTTGGGGGTGGTATTGTGTTTTTTTTACAGGCAAAAGAGCTGATTTCTTTGGGGCATGCCCCGCAAAAAGTCCTTTTAAGGGCTGGTAAGGTAATAGAGCTATTAACTTTTGTAATTTCGATTAGGGTAGGGAATTTCTTTTTTATTTTGGGGGGCTTTGTTATTTTATTAGGGGGATTAGATTAGGTGTAAATAGCTTAAAATCCTTGTAATCTTTTTTTTGTTTGTAATTTAGTGTTTGTAATTTAGTTTAGTTTATTTAATTGTAGGTACTTGTAGTTAATTAATTTAATTTATTTATTGATAGTGTAGTGTTAGGTTTAATTGTAACTTAGGTTAGGATTTATTTTACAGGTAATTTTGTAATTATTTTAACTAGGTAGCTATTAAATAGTAAATAACTATTTAATAGCTATTGTACCTAGTTAAAATAAATACAAAGTTGCCCGTAAAATAAATATAAATCCTAAAATAGCACCAATATAATTATTTATTATATTGTAGCTATATTAGGGTTTATTTTACAGGTAAGTATTTAGTTTTAAATAGGAATACTTTAGTTAATAAGATTTAATTTATTTTGTTAGATTAAAATTATATTTAATTTAGGGGGTGTTAGGGTTAGGGTTAGACTTAGCTTTAGGGGTTAATACATTTATTAGAGTAGCGGCGAGGTCCGGTCGGCAGATTAGGGGTTAATACTTGAAGTTAGGTGTCAGCGATGTTAGGGAGGGCAGATTAGGGGTTAATACTATTTATTATAGGGTTTGCGAGGCGGGAGTGCGGTGGCTTAGGGGTTAATACATTTATTAGAGTAGCGGCGAGGTCCGGTCGGTAGATTAGGGGTTAATAAGTGTAGGTAGGTGGCGGCGATGTTGGGGGGGGGCAGATTAGGGGTTAATAAATATTATGTAAGTGTCGGCGATGTTAGGGGCAGCAGATTAGGGGTACATAGGGATAATGTAGGTGGCGGCGATGTGCGGTCGGCAGATTAGGGGTTAAAAATATTTATTAGAGTGATGGCGATGTGAGGGGACCTCGGTTTAGGGGTACATAGGTAGTTTATGGGTGTTAGTGTACTTTAAAGCACAGTAGTTAAGAGCTTTATAAACCGGCGTTAGCCCAGAAAGCTCTTAACTACTATCTTTTTTCTGCGGATGGAGTCTTGTCGGTAGAGGCTCTACCGCTCACTTCATCCAAGACTCTAAATACCAGCGTTAGGAAGATCCCATTGAAAAGATAGGATATGCAACTGGCGTAAAGGGATCTGCGGTATGGAAAAGTCGCAGCTTGGAAGTGAGCGTTAGACCCTTTCCTGGCTGACTCTAAATACCAGCGGGCGGTAAAAAGCAGCGTTAGGAGCCCTTAACGCTGCTTTTGATGGCTAACGCAGAACTCTAAATCTAGGCGCATGTTTGCTAATCAGCTGATTATTTCACCTGAGCTCCAGTTCAGAAATTCACAAAATGTGGCCTGTTAGAGAGGTCTGAGGACAGGTTTTGGAAATCAGTGGTCTAGGGTTTTTTATTTTTGGTCTAGCTTTTTTAAGGGGACTTTAATTTTAGGATAGGCATAACTGGAGGATTTAATTGTTGGTAGTGCTTTTTTTATTTTGTGTAATTTTAGTGTTGTTAGGTAGTTAAGTAGTGTAGGGCTAGTTTGTGTTGGGGGTTGTGGCGGTTTAGGGTTTAATATGTTAGGGGGTGTTTGCGTTGAGGGTGTGTGCCAGCTTAGGGTTAATAGGTTATGGAATGTTTGTTGTGGTGGTTTAGGGGTTATTATGTTAGGGGTATTTTGCTGTGGGAGTTATGGTGGTATGGGGGTTACGTAGTGTAGGGCTTATTGCAGTGGAATGTTATGGTGGTATAGGGTTAGCGCATAGGGTTTTGCTCACACGCAAACTTTTTACTTTCAACTTGTAATACGTGCACAACTCAACACATGCAAAAAGCTTACTTCTAGTGAAGTTTACCCACGAGCGAATGCACTAAGTAGTGCACCACTTGTAATCTGGCCCAATACATGGTGCTTTAAATAATTAACACCTCTCCTTACATAATTTGTGAGGCTTTAACCTGTGTTGCAGCATGGTAGTGAGGCAGCTAAGGTTTACCTTTTGGTTGAAATAATGCTTTGTGTTCCCTCTGTCCTGACACATTTTTTAAGAGGATGGATATATTCATATTAAAGGGATATTAAAGGGACAGTTTACTCAAAAATGTTTCTCCCCTTTAATTTGTTCCCAATGATCCACTTTACCTGCTAGAGTGTATTAAATTGTTTACAAGTATTTCCTTTACCCTTTTATTGGCATTTGTAATAGTTGATTTAGCCGGTGAAATCCCCACCTATTCTGAAAGCTTCTGGCCTTAGGTCCAAGCTATAGTAGTAGAAGAAGAAGTGGGGTAAAGAAGAGATAAGGTAATAAAATTGTAGTTTTCCATTGTTCTCTCCAAGTATTGGTCTTTGGTTTATGGACAGATATAAGATAAAGAAGCATGTTTATGTACACAAAGTGATAAAGTAATGAGATCTGATTATACCCACAAGCTCAATCCATTTTATTAGGTTGTGGCTTCAAAACACAAAATCAGCTAATTCATAAACACAAATAAACCTTAAAAAGCTAATTTTCATACATTTTATACTCTGAAGCTGGTAAAAAAAGGTGCTTAGAAACACATTAAGGGAAAAACTATTTTACAGTACACTGTCCCTTTAAACCCAACAATTTTCTCTTATGATTCCGATAGACCATGCAATTTTAAACAATGTTCCAATTTACTTCCATTATCAAATTTGCTTTGTTCTCTTTGTATGCTTTGTTGAAGGAGCAGCACTGCACTACTGGGAGCTAGCTAAACACTTCAGGTAAGTCAATCACAAAAGCCATATATGTGCAGCCACCATTCAGCAGCTAACTCCCAGTAGTGTACTGCCGCTCCTGAACCTACTATATGTATGTTTTTCAACAAAGGATACTCTAGTGAAATGCTTATGCACAGCTGCCCCTGCTCACTGGAGGCACTAGCCGCTAGCAGGGTCCGTCAATCATTCTGATTGAATCGGGATGATTTCAGTTCACCACATAAGTTAAGGAGCAGTGGTCTTACGACCGCTGCTTCGCAACTTCCGTTTCAGGTGGACCTAAAACAATGTGGCTCCGAAGCAGCTGCTTAATAAATGGAACCCAGAGACTGGAGTTCAGACATCTCAGGAACTTTTAAATAGTGTTTAGGGACATCAATGTAATGTTCATTGTTAACTGAGGAATATTTGTTTATTTTGTATCTTTTACTTTACTGTTTTTGATCCATACCTCTGTATTTTGATGTTGATTACAATAAAAAGTAAAACAAAATTTAAAAAATGTGCTTGTTTAATTCACCCCTCCACTATAGAAAAGCTATTTAGTAACATTATGAGAACAATAAATGAGAGGATAATGAGCAATAATTTCCGATCAGGAAGAGGGTGAGTCATGGAATTGTTTCACTCGTGTGTGTTATATTTGCTGAACATTTTGGAAACCACTGGTTACATTCCGTAGTATCTGTCTTAAAGAGATAAAATTGGCCCTAGCCATTAAAAAGATCTTTAGATACAATATTGCGTGCATATCTTTTTTTATTAATACAATTTTATCAAATCCTCATAACATAGTAAAATATACAACATTCTTGAATTGTTAATTGATAGCTTAATTTCTCTTGTTTGGCTTTAAAGGGATATTAAACACTAAGGCCTAGATTTGGAGTTCGGCGGTAAAAGGGCTGTTAACGCTCCGCAGGCTTTTTTCTGGCCGCACCATAAATTTAACTCTGGTATCGAGAGTTTAATCAAATGCTGCGTTAGGCTCCAAAAAAGGAGCGTAGAGCATTTTTACCGCAAATGCAACTCTCGATACCAGAGTTGCTTACGGACGCGGCCGGCCTCAAAAACGTGCTCGTGCACGATTCTCCCATAGGAAACAATGGGGCTGTTTGAGCTGAAAAAAAACCTAACACCTGCAAAAAAGCAGCGTTCAGCTCCTAACGCAGCCCCATTGTTTGCTATGGGGAAACACTTCCTACGTCTGCACCTAACACCCTAACATGTACCCTGAGTCTAAACACCCCTAACCTTACACTTATTAACCCCTAATCTGCCGCTCCCGCTATCGCTGACCCCTGCATATTTTTTTTAACCCCTAATCTGCCGCTCCGTAAACCGCCGCAACCTACGTTATCCCTATGTACCCCTAATCTGCTGCCCTAACATCGCCGACCCCTATATTATATTTATTAACCCCTAATCTGCCCCCCTCAACGTCGCCTCCACCTAACTACACTTATTAACCCCTAATCTGCCGAGCGGACCGGAGCGCTACTATAATAAAGTTATTAACCCCTAATCCGCCTCACTAACCCTATCATAAATAGTATTAACCCCTAATCTGCCCTCCCTAACATCGCCGACACCTACCTTCAATTATTAACCCCTAATCTTCCGATCGGAGCTCACCGCTATTCTAATAAATGGATTAACCCCTAAAGCTAAGTCTAACCCTAACACTAACACCCCCCTAAGTTAAATATAATTTTTATCTAACGAAATAAATTAACTCTTATTAAATAAATGATTCCTATTTAAAGCTAAATACTTACCTGTAAAATAAACCCTAATATAGCTACAATATAAATTATAATTATATTATAGCTATTTTAGGATTAATATTTATTTTACAGGCAACTTTGTAATTATTTTAACCAGGTACAATAGCTATTAAATAGTTAAGAACTATTTAATAGTTACCTAGTTAAAATAATAACAAATTTACCTGAAAAATAAATCCTAACCTAAGATATAATTAAACCTAACACTACACTATCAATAAAATAATTAAATAAACTACCTACAATTACCTACAATTAACCTAACACTACACTATCAATAAATTAATTAAACACAATTCCTACAAATAAATACAATTAAATAAACTAGCTAAAGTACAAAAAATAAAAAAGAACTAAGTTACAGAAAATAAAAAAATATTTACAAACATAAGAAAAATATTACAACAATTTTAAACTAATTACACCTACTCTAAGCCCCCTAATAAAATAACAAAGCCCCCCAAAATAAAAAATTCCCTACCCTATTCTAAATTAAAAAAGTTACAAGCTCTTTTACCTTACCAGCCCTGAACAGGGCCCTTTGCGGGGCATGCCCCAAGAATTTCAGCTCTTTTGCCTGTAAAAAAAAACATACCATACCCCCCCCCAACATTACAACCCACCACCCACATACCCCTAATCTAACCCAAACCCCCCTTAAATAAACCTAACACTAATCCCCTGAAGATCTTCCTACCTTGTCTTCACCATCCAGGTATCACCGATCCGTCCTGGCTCCAAGATCTTCATCCAACCCAAGCGGGGGTTGGCGATCCATAATCCGGTGCTGAAGAGGTCCAGAAGAGGCTCCAAAGTCTTCCTCCTATCCGGCAAGAAGAGGACATCCGGACCGGCAAACATCTTCTCCAAGCGGCATCTTCGATCTTCTTCCATCCGGAGCGAAGCGGCAGGATCCTGAAGACCTCCAGCGCGGAACATCCATCCGGACCGACGACTGAACGACGAATGACTGTTCCTTTAAGGGACGTCATCCAAGATGGCGTCCCTCGAATTCCGATTGGCTTATAGGATTCTATCAGCCAATCGGAATTAAGGTAGGAATTTTCTGATTGGCTGATGGAATCAGCCAATCAGAATCAAGTTCAATCCGATTGGCTGATCCAATCAGCCAATCAGATTGAGCTAGCATTCTATTATAATCGAGTGTCGGCGATGTGGGGGGGCCTCGCTTTAGGGGTACATAGGTAGTTTATGGGTGTTAGTGTACTTTAGGGTACAGTAGTTAAGAGCTTTATGAACCGGCGTTAGCCCAGAAAGCTCTTAACTCCTGCTATTTTCAGGCGGCTGGAATCTTGTCGTTAGAGCTCTAACGCTCACTTCAGAAACGACTCTAAATACCAGCGTTAGAAAGATCCCATTGAAAAGATAGGCTACGCAAATGGCGTAGGGGGATCTGCGGTATGGAAAAGTCGCGGCTGAAAAGTGAGCGTTAGACCCTTTAATCACTGACTCCAAATACCAGCGGGCGGCCAAAACCAGCGTTAGGAGCCTCTAACGCTGGTTTTGACGGCTACCGCCGAACTCCAAATCTAGGCCTAAGGGACACATTAGAAATGGAGCACTCAAACGTTAACTGTAATAGAAGTAAGTATTTTGCGCATCGGGTTGCGCACATATTACAAGTTTAAAGTAAACAGTTATCGCTCACGCGCTAACCCAACAAGTGTTAAAAGCTGAACTTAAAATATCGCACATGTGATAACCTATTCGCCCATAGAAGTCAATGGAGAAAATAAAATTGGAAAAAAATCCTAACACTCTACTCGCACGCAAACATGATTGCATATTCTCAAGTGAGCTAACCCGACATGAAAATATGAATATTTCACATTCCAATGTTCTTCACATAATATTCAAAAATACATATTTAAATTTATATATATATATATATATATATATATATATATATATAACAACATTTTAAATTAGGGGGAGATAAAAGGCGAGTTTAAAATCCTCCACTACGCACAAAATATAGAGAAAATAACTCATTGTGTAGTTCATTAAAAAATCTAGACAGGCTCGAAGGCTTGTTTTCCCACAGAAAACCTCTGAATTACATTGTTTCCAATGCAGCAAAGGATTCTGGGTAAGATATGCAAATTAAGTACACAATGGCACACCTTTTAACTTCAGTCTGCTTTTCAGCAGATTCCCTTTATGCCAAAGTATTGCTGTTCACACAGCTTATAAACTTAGCTAGGGTTAGTGCAGTGATTCATAACCATCCCAGGACAACATTTTAAATTAGGGGGAGATAAAAGGCGTAGTGGAGGATTTTAAACTCGTCTTTTATCTCCCCCTAATTTAAAATGTTGTTGTATTCTGCCGGGAATCAACTTCACCCAGCAGTGATTCAAACCTTCTCCCAGCTGATGAGTAGCAACAACTACGAAACAGTCTGTCCTGGGATGGTTATGAATCACTGCACTAACCCTAGCTAAGTTTATAAGCTGTGTGAACAGCGATACTTTGGCGTAAAGGGAATCTGCTGAAAAGCAGACTGAAGTAAAAAGGTGTGTCATTGGGTACTTAATTTGCATATCTTACCCAGAATCCTTTGCTGCATTGGAAACAATGTAATTCAGAGGTTTTCTGTGGGAAAACAAGCCTTCAAGCCTGTCTAGATTTGTTTAGGAACTACACAATGAGTTATTTTTTCTCTCTCTCTCTCTCTCTCTCTCTATATATATATATATATATATATATATATATAGTGATGTCGCGAACCTAAAAATTTCGGTTCGCGAACGGCGGACTCGAACTTCCGGTATTGTTTGCGAACCGCCATTGACTTTAATAGGCAGGCGAACTTTAAAACCTACAAGGACTCTTTCTGGCCATAATAGTGAGGGAAAAGTTGTTTCAAAGGGACTAACACCGGGACTGTGGCATGCTGGAGGGGGATCCCTGGCAAAACTCCCATGGAAAATTACATAGTTTATGCAGAGTCTGCTTTTAACCCATAAAGGGCCTAAATCACCTAACATTCCCAAATTGTTTGCAATAACGTGCTTTAAAACATCTGTTATGATGTCGTATCTATCAGGTAGTGTAAGGGTTACGGCCTCTTCACATTTATAGAGCAAACTCCAAGTGTAATGCACCGCAATCAACCGCAAACAGTCCATTTGCGCAACCACAAGATAGATAGATACATAGATTACATAGCTCAATCGATGCAATATACATATGATCGATACAATTTACATAGATCAATAGATGCAATATACATTTGATAGATACGAATTACATTGATCAATAGATGCAATATACATTTGATAGATACGAATGTTATCGAATCAAAGATGCAATATACATTTTATAGATAAGAATTACATCAACCAAAATATGTAATATATATTTTATAGATACGAATTACATCGATCAATAGATGCAATCTACATTTGATAGATACGTTTACAATGTTTTCAATACTGTTACAACAACTATGATTGGTGGCACTAATTGGCTAGTTAGGCCTGGCACACAGGCTGGCAGATATGAGTCGTGACTGGTAGGTAGGGCAGCAATTTAACACAGTATGCTGTGTAAGTGAGAAAAACACAGGCCAGATAGAAAATTAAGTTAGATTAAACTAGCAAAATAATTTAAAAGTGTATATTTTAATATTAAAATAATGTTAAGCAGTGCACATATGAGTGGTGGCACTGGCTGGCTGCTACGTAGGGCAGCAATTAACAACAGTATGCTCTGTAAGTCAGTTAGACAGTTAGACACAGGCCTGATAGAAAATAAAATTAGATTACACTAGCATAATGATTTAAAGATTTTTTGGGGGAATTTAAAGAAAAAGGTTAAGCACATATGAGTCGTGGCTGATAGCCTTGGAAGGGCAGCAATTAAAAACAGTAGGCTCTGTAAGTCTGATACACACACGCCTGATAGAAAATACAATTAGATTACACTAGAAAAATGATTTAAAGTTTTTTTTGGGGGGGGGAATTAAAAAAAAAGGTTAAACACATATGAGTCGTGGCTCATAGACTAGGGAGGGCAGCAATTAAACACAGTATGCTCTGTAAGTCAGCAAAACACACAGGCCTGATAGAAAATAATATTAGATTACACTAACAAAAAAATTTAAAAGTTTTTTTTTTTAATTTAGAATAAGGTGAAGCAGATATGAGTGGTGGCTGCCTGGCACAGAGCAATTAACCAAAAGACTGAAAAAAAACTGAAGTATATGCTGTGTGAGCCTGACAGACACAGGCCTGATAGAAAATGAAATTAGCTTACACTAGCAAAATGATTTAAAAGTTTTTTTTTAAATTTAAAATAATGTTATAAGCGGTTATGACCACTGGTGGCTGGCACAGAGCAATGAACCAGAGTATATGCTGTGTGACACAGGCCTGATAGAAAATGAAAATAAATTACACTAGCAAAATAATTTCAAATTTTTGTTGGTTAAATTTAAACTAATGTTGTTAGTCAGATATCAGTGGTGGCAGTAATCACAGCATATGAAAGCCAGGCAAATGCTAATAAAAATACAAAAAAACAAAACAAAAAAAACGGCTCGAGTTATAGCCCTAAAAAGGGCTTTTTGGGGTGCTGTCCTTGCAGCAGAGATGAGTCCTTCAGGACTGTAGTGGACACTTAATACACTAGCCTAGCTATCTATTTCCCTATAATGTCAGCAGCAGCAAAACAAAACGTCCTCTCACTAACAAAGCAAGGTCGTTATGAGTCTAAAATGGCTGCTGCCAAGAAGCTGGGAGGGTCTGTGAGGGAGTGTCTGATGCTGATTGGCTCTAATGTGTCAGAAGGCTGTGACATACAGGGTCAAAGTTTCCTCAATGATGACACATAGGGGGCGGATCGAACATCGCATGTGTTCGCCCGCAGCGGCGAACTCGAACAAGCTAAGTTCGCCGTGAACCGTTCACGGGCGAACAGTTCGGGACATCACTATTGCCTAGATTTAGAGTTTGGCGTTAGCCGTCAAAACCAGCATTAGAGGCTCTTAACGCTGGTTTTGGGCTACCGCTGGTATTTAGAGTCTTGTAGGTAAGGGTCTAACGCTTACTTTCCAGCCGCGACTTTTCCATACCGCAGATCCCCCTACGCCATTTGCGTATCCTATCTTTTCAATGGGATCTTTCTAACGCCGGTATTTAGAGTCGTGGCTGAAGTGAGCATTAGAAATCTAAGGACAAAACTCCAGCCGCAGAAAAAAGTCAGGAGTTAAGAGCTTTCTGGGCTAACGCCGGTTCATAAAGCTCTTAACTACTGTGCTCTAAAGTACACTAACACCCATAAACTACCTATGCACCCCTAAACCGAGGTCCCCCCACATCGCCGCCACTCTATTAAAATTTTTTAACCCCTAATCTGCCGACCGCACACCACCGCCACCTACGTTATCCCTATGAACCCCTAATCTGCTGCCCCTAACACCGCCGACCCCTATATTATATTTATTAACCCCTAATCTGCCGCCCCCAACGTCGCCTCCACCTACCTACAATTATTAACCCCTAATCTGCCGACCGGACCTCACCGGCACTATAATAAATGTATTAACCCCTAATCCGCCTCACTCCCGCCTCAATAACCCTATAATAAATAGTATTAACCCCTAATCTGCCCTCCCTAACATCGCCGACACCTAACTTCAAGTATTAACCCCTAATCTGCCGACCGAACCTCACCGCTACTCTAATAAATTTATTAACCCCTAAAGCTAAGTCTAACCCTAACACTAACACCCCCCTAAGGTAAATATAATTTAAATCTAACGAAATAAATTAACTCTTATTAAATAAATTATTCCTATTTAAAGCTAAATACTTACCTGTAAAATAAACCCTAATATAGCTACAATATAAATTATAATTATATTGTAGCTATTTTAGGATTAATATTTATTTTACAGGCAACTTTGTAATTATTTTAACCAGGTACAATAGCTATTAAATAGTTCATAACTATTTAATAGCTACCTAGTAGTATTAGCTGATCGGAACAGCCAGTAGAATGCGAGCTCAATCTGATTGGCTGATCCAATCAGCCAATCGGATTGAACTTGAATCTGATTGGCTGATTCCATCAGCCAATCAGAATTTTCCTACCTTAATTCCGATTGGCTGATAGAATCCTATCAGCCAATCGGAATTCGGGGGACGCCATCTTGGATGACATCCCTTAAAGGAACCTTCATTCTGTTTTAGGACGTCGGAAGAAGAGGATGGATCCGCGCTGGAGGTCTTGAAGATGGAGCCGCTCGTCATCGGATGGAAGAACATAGAAGATGCGGCTTGGATGAAGATGTTTGCCGGTCCGGATCTACTCTTCTGCCCGGATAGGATGAAGACTTCTGCCCGAAGATGGAATTCTTCAGCCGCCGCTTGGATCAAGACTTCAGCCGGAGGATGGACATCACTCTTCAGCCCCCGCTTGGGCTTGGATGAAGACTTCGGAGGCTCTTCTGGACCGATCGGTGAACCCGGTGTGGTGAAGACAAGGTAGGGAGATCTTCAGGGGCTTAGTGTTAGGTTTATTTAAGGGGGGTTTGGGTTAGATTAGGGGTATGTGGGTGGTGGGTTGTAATGTGGGGGGGTATTGTATGGGTTTTTTTACAGGCAAAAGAGCTGAATTCTTTGGGGCATGCCCCGCAAAGGGCCCTTTTAAGGGCTGGTAAGGCAAAAGAGCTTTTCTATTTTAATTTTAGAATAGGGTAGGGCATTTTTTTATTTTGGGGGGCTTTGTTATTTTATTAGGGGGCTTAGAGTAGGTGTAATTAGTTTAAAATTGTTGTAATATTTTTCTAATGTTTGTAAATATTTTTTTATTTTTTGTAACTTAGTTCTTTTTTATTTTTTGTACTTTAGCTAGTTTATTTAATTGTATTTATTGGTAGGAATTGTGTTTAATTAATTTATTGATAGTGTAGTGTTAGGTTTAATTGTAGATAATTGTAGGTATTTTATTTAATTAATTTATTGATAGTGTAGTGTTAGGTTTAATTGTAACTTAGGTTAGGATTTATTTTACAGGTAATTTTGTAATTATTTTAACTAGGTAGCTATTAAGTAGTTATGAACTATTTAATAGCTATTGTACCTGGTTAAAAAAATTACAAAGTTGCCTGTAAAATAAATATTAATCCTAAAATAGCTACAATATAATTATAATTTATATTGTAGCTATATTAGGGTTTATTTTACAGGTAAGTATTTAGCTTTAAATAGGAATAATTTATTTAATAAGAGTTAATTTATTTTGTTAGATTTAAATTATATTTAATTTAGGGGGGTGTTAGTGTTAGGGTTAGACTTAGCTTTAGGGGTTAATACATTTATTAGAGTAGCGGTGAGGTCCGGTCGGCAGATTAGGGGTTAATACTTGAAGTTAGGTGTCGGCGATGTTAGTGAGGGCAGATTACGTGTTAATACTATTTATTATAGGGTTATTGAGGCGGGAGTGAGGCGGATTAGGGGTTAATAACTTTATTATAGTAGCGGTGAGGTCCGGTCGGCAGATTAAGGGTTAATAAATCTAGGTAGGTAGCGGCGACATTGGGGGCAGCAGATTAGGGGTTAATAAATATAATATAGGGGTCGGCTGTGTTAGGGGCAGCAGATTAGGGGTACATAGGGATAACGTAGGTTGCGGCAGTGTACGGAGCGGCAGATTAGGGGTTAAAAAATATATGCAGGTGTCAGCGATAGCGGGGGCGGCAGATTAGGGGTTAATAAGTGTAAGGTTAGGGGTGTTTAGACTCAGGGTACATGTTAGGGTGTTAGGTGCAGACATAGGAAGTGTTTCCCCATAGAAAACAATGGGGCTGCGTTAGGAGCTGAACGCTGCTTTTTTGTAGGTGTTAGGTTTTTTTCCAGCTCAAACTGCCTCATTGTTTCCTATGGGGAAATCGTGCACGAGCACGTTTTTGAAGCTGGCCGCGTCCGTAAGCACCGCTGGTATTGAGAGTTGTAGTGGCGGTAAATATGCTATACGCTCCCTTTTTGGAGCCTAACGCAGCCCTTCTGTGAACTCTAAATACCAGCGGTATTTAAAAGGTGCGGGGGGAAAAAAGCCAGCGTTAGATACGCGGGTCGTTACCGACAAAACTCTAAATATATATATATGATGTTTTTTTTGCACAAATATGTAGTTATACCTTTTTATATAGTATACAACAGAATTGAGTACACCCCTGGGCAATATCACTTAAATATCAAATTATTCAAAATTGTATCACCTCTCAATAATTGTTTTATTTCTAAGTTGACAAGTAGAGTATTTCCTATTATAAATAATCAAAAAACAAATACTTTAGAAAGATTATATTGAAAATACAGGCCCCAAAGTAGAAATTTAAAGGGACATAATACTCATATGCTAAATCACTTGAAACTGATGCAGTATAATTGTAAAAAGCTGACAGGAAAATATCACCTGAGCATCTCTATGTAAAAAAGGAAGATATTTTACCTCACAATCTCCTCAGCTCAGTTAGTTCTGTGTAAAAAGTTATACTCAGCTGCTCCCAGCTGCAGGTAAAAAAATAAAAAAAATGAAGAAATGAACAGCAGCCAATCAGCATCAGCAGTGCTGAGGTCATGAACTCTTACTGTGATCTCATGAGATTTGACTTAACTCTCATGAGATTTCATAGTAAGCTTCCTTTACCTGATTGGTGAAATAATATGAGAGTTCACGATGCTCATTCCCTAAGATGTCCCGGGACAGACACACTAATATGCTGCCTAGAAATCCTTTACAATGGGAGGTGGCTACTGAGGAACTTTTGAGGTAAAATATCTTTCTTTTTTACATAGAGATGTTCAGGAGATATTTTCTAGTCAGCTTTTTACAGCTATGCTGCATCACTTTCAAGTTTTTAAACATTTGGGTATTATGGCCCTTTAATGCAACAAAAGAGAATACAACTGTGGTCACTGACACACAAGTTAGATCACTGAAACAAAATTGATTACACCTATCATTTCCAATTAGCCTAATTGCATAAGCATAGTTACCAAAACAGTCTAATTATTATTATTATTACTATTATTATCGGTTTGTAGAGCCAACAGATTACGCAGCGCTAAACAGATTCTGCAATTTTTTGACCAATGGGCTGTCTCTATCTGTAAGTTTGCATCATGTATCCACATGGAAAAGGATTGCCAGAGGAATTGAAAAATCGGATTGTGAGACTTCTCAAAGATGGAAAAGGATACAGGAAGATTGGTGACCAACTAAAAATCAGTCAAAACACAGTTGCATCAGTAATCAGGAGGTATAGATCGATACACAGTGCCAAATATCAGAGCCCCAGTGGCTGTCCTCCTAAAATGACACCACGGACAGTGCGCTACTTGCACAATCTAGCTCTGAAAAACAGGCAAGTCTTCATATTTGCATCAAGGCAAGTCTTCAGATTTGCATCAAGGCAAGTGCTTCAGATTTGGCTCAGAGATTATCGATAGAAATTGGAGTTTCTGTGACAGCTCAGACAGTGCTAAGGACATTGCATAATGTCAACTTCTATGGACAGCGTCCAAGAAAAAAACCCTTGCTTGCTCTTCAGCACAAAACTGCAAGATTAAACTTTGCTATACAACATGAAAAGCCTGATGAATACTGGGAGCACATTATTTGGTAAGATGGCCAAGACCAAGATACAATTTTTCGTCTCAGATGGGGTGCAGCATGTTTGGTGTGAACCTGGTCAGGTTATTACAGTGAATGCATAGTCCCAACAGTGAATCATGGAGGTGTGAGTGTGACGATATGGGGCTGCATGACTGCAAAAGGTGTTGGGGAGATGACATTTATAGATGGCACCATGAATGTCTGAAATATACCAAAATAGATGACTCCTAGTCTCCAGACGTTTGGCAGAGGACGAATATTCCAGCATGATAAAGATCCAAAGCACACTGCCAAAATCACAAAAGGAGTTTCTAAAGGAGAAACAAGTGAAAACTATGACCTGGCCAAGTATGTCACCTGACTTGAATCCAGTAGAACACCTTTGTGGTATTTTAAAGGGAATGGTAGAGCAACACAGCCCCTCCAGCAAAGAGCAGCTGAAATAAATTATCTCTGGAGAAGGGCAGAACATCTCTCCAGAAATTTGTACGACACTGGTTTTCTCCATGCCAAGGAGGATTGAGTCTGTCATCAAAAATAAAGGTAAACATGCAAAGTATCAAAAAAATAAAAGATTTGAATCTCAGTAATGAAAGGTGCACTGACTTGTTGCATTGATTTCCTGCTTTGGGGACGGTATTTTTAATATAGTAAATCTAAACTGTTAGTTTTTAATTTTACATAAGAGCAAATACTGTAAAACTTAGACGTAATGCAGTTACTGTTAGATTATACAATTTGGAATCATTTGACATTTAAGTGATATTGCACTGGGGTCTACTCACTTCTGTTATATACTGTATACATGATGATATATATATATATATATATATATATATATATATATATACAGTATATAATATATATATATATATATATATATATATATGTATGTATATATATATATATATATATATATAGAGAGAGAGAGAGAGAGAGAGAGAGAGAGAGAGAGAGAGAGAGAGAGAGAGAGAGAGAGAGAGGAATACCTATTCAAAAATACTTAGAACATATTCTGCTATGTGCAGAACATTGGAATGTCAAATATTTACTGTAAACATACAGTTAAACATTGCATAAATATGCTTTTTCATATTTTCATCTACTTAACTGCAATCATATATATGTCTACGTGTACATATGTATTTATGTGTTTAAATGTGTAAATGTTTGAGCCCTTATAGCTTGTTTTTGCAATATTTTTTTAAAATATTTTTATTAGAAGGTGTTTTTATGAGTGTAACTATACTTTATAATGTATTTTTAATGCATTTTGTGGCACTTTTTTGTTTCGCAAAACAGTTAATCAGAGCTCTGAGGACATGGTAATCATTCTAGTGTAAATCGTGATTGCGCTCAGTCCATCACATTTACTTTTAACTTGTAATATGAGCGGAAAACCTGACACATGCAAACACCCTCAATAAACCCCTATTCGCTGTGCGTAGCTGTTAATACGCCACTCGTAGCCCTAAATAATTCCTAGACAAAGAATAGCCTGAGAATACTTTGCAGATGTCTTTTTCAACATTAGATTTGTTTTTTAAATATTCAGAAAGCAACTGTAAAGTTTTAGTCTCCATAAACCAATGGGTGCCTCCATTTTGGTATAAAAGAGCTAGAATGTGTAACCATTCCAATGACTTATAAAATATATTAGTGGATCTTCACTTTTACTTTTAACATCAATTTTAAAGCCCACATTTTTCAGAGTAAAATTACAGGAAAATGGGAAGAGGAAAAAAAAAATTAAAATATATTGCAAATTTGCTCTACTACATAAAATTAAACATTTTATATTACAATCTCAAAGTGTTTAGTGTCCCTTTAAGATAATTTGTTGCAACCTGTATTTTCTTTTATGAAAATTGTTAAAAAAAATAATTACTTAAAAAAAGACACAAAAAGATGCTAAATGTGATTCATTTTATTGTTATTTTAAAATGTGATCCTCACACACCATTAGATTCTGTGTAATTTCATTCTTTAATATTTTAGTCTTCACTTCATTTAAGTTATAACATCCAATAATAGGGAGGAAACAAGAGAGCATCACTGTAATGATGGACATCATGTAACCCCAACCCAGTGAGCAGCTGCCGCTCTTGTACATATAGGAGGAGCCGCAGGTCTGGTTAGCAAACGAAGAGCGGAGACTGACTGGGAAGATCAGCAGACCCATTACTGTGACTACAACTGCATGGGAAAAGGAAAAAGGAAATGTTACTGGAAATACTTGTGTTACTTTGCCTCTTTAAAAATGTGTGTAAGCTAATGTGTATGTATATTTGTGTATATATATATATATATATATATATATATATATATATATATATATATCCATGTAGAATGGCACACACTAACCAAAGACAGCAGCCTCATGCGCTGCTATATAACATCCAACAACTTCTCCATGTATCCAGGATTGGCAACTCCCAAACGTATATGGAGGCCATTTGATAAAAGCTCCTGTGTGAGCTGAAACTTTATGGCTTTGGGCCAAATCTGTTTACCTTATTAAAGGGACATTAAACACTTTGAGATGGTAATATAAAATGATAAATTGTATATAATAAAACAGCTCTGCAATATACTTTCATTATTTATTTTGTCCTCTTTGCCTGTAATTCCATTCTGAAATTGTGAGCTTTTCAGTTCCTGTTAGAAATGGAAGTGCAGAACACTGTTAAATCCAGCACAGCCATTGGCTGCACACTCTAGTGACCTATTTATAATGGTCCCTAATTGGCCACAGCAGAGAAGGTAACACAAGTTACAACATGGCAGCACCCAGTGTTTTATAGACACTAAAATTTTACACTTATTTTGTCACTTTTTAAACAACTAATGAAACTTTAAAAAATACATCTACATGTTAGTCATGGACTAATCTTTTCTTTGAATGCATCATTCTATCTAGCATGTATTTAGTGTTTAATGTCCCTTTAAAGGCGTTTTTTGAGGATTCCTTGCCTGTGTTGCCTGCTTTTGTATTCGTTTGGGAGTTGCCGATCCTGGATACATGGAGAAGTTGTTATATAAATATATATATATACTGTATATACTGTATTTGTATGTGTGCACATACATATTTAAAACATACATGCACATAAATACATAAACACATACAAATACAACTTGTCATATACCATATACCTTTAAAATACTTTTTAGGCATTTATTTTACATTTTGACATTTTGGGGCATATTTATCAAGATTTATGGAGCTTGATGCCCTGTGTTTCTAGCGAGCCTTCAGGCTCGCCGGAAAAACACAAGTTATGAAGCAGCGGTCTAATGACCGCTGCTCCATAACCTGTCCGCCTGCTCTGAGTCGTCGGACAGACATCCCTTGCTAGCGTCCGCGAATCTGTAGGGGGCGGCATTGCACCAGCAGTTCACAAGAACTGCTGGTGCAATAATAAATGCTGAGAGTGTATGCTGTCGGCATTTATCGATGTTCAGCGGACATGATCCGCAATATCGAATCATGTCCGCTCGCACAATGATAATTCGGCCACTGAGGGTTATATTACAAGTTAGGCGCAAACGATTTTGCAACGGTTTTCCCAATCCTAATCATGCACATATTACAATATAACTGTACAGTATAACTCTATGTGATCATATATGCACATATTACAAACAAACATGTTAAAGAACATTCGGCTAGATTACGAGTTGTGCATTAGGGTAAAAAAGCAGCGCTAAGAGGTCCTAACGCTGCTTTTTTACGCCCACTGGTATTACGAGTCTTGAAGGTTTAGGGGCACCGCACACTTCTTTGGCCTTACTGCAAAACGACTTACGTAAACTTCGTAAAGTTTTTTTTCTATGGGACTTACATAGTGTTGATATTACGAGTCTGTCCTGGGAGGCCAAAAAGTGAGCGGTACACCCTACCCTGTCAAGAGTCCTAACACATTTAAAAGTCAATAGTTATGAGTTTTACACTACAACGCCGTAGCATAAAACTCATAACTAAAGTGCTAAAAAGTACACTAACACCCATAAACTACCTATTAACCCCTAAACCGAGGCCCTCCTGCATCGCAAATACTAAAATAAAAATTTTAACCCCTAATCTGCTGCTCCGGACACCGCCGCCACCTACATTATATGTATGAACCCCTAATCTGCTGACCCCAACATCGCCGACACCTACATTATATTTATTAACCCCTAATCTGCCGTCCCCAATGTCTCCGCCACCTACCTACACTTATTAACCCCTAATCTGCCGCCCCCGACATTGCCACCACTATAATAAACATATTAACCCCTAAACCACCGCACTCCCGCCTCACAAACATTAGTTAAATATTATTAACCCCTAATCTGCTGGCCCTAACATCACCGCCACCTACCTACATTTATTACCCCCTAATCTGCCGCCTCCAGCGTCACCGCCACTATATTAAACTTATTAACCCCTAAACCTAAGTCTAACCCTAAACCTAACACCCACTAACTAAAATATAATTTAAATAAATCTAAATAAATATTCCTATCATTAGCTAAATTATTCCTATTTAAAACTAAATACTTACCTGTAAAATAAACCCTAAGCTAGCTACAATATAACTAATAGTTACATTGTATCTAGCTTAGGGTTTATTTTTATTTTACAGGCAAGTTTGTATTTATTTTAACTAGGTAGAATAGTTATTAAATAGTTATTAACTATTTAATAACTACCTAGCTAAAATAAATACAAATTTACCTGTAAAATAAAACCTAACCTAAGTTACAGTAACACCTAACACTACACTATCATTAAATAAATTAACTAAATTAAAAACAATTACCTAAATTAAATTAAATTAGCTAAAGTGCAAAAACAAACAAACACTAAATTATATAAAATAATGAACAAATTACAGAAATTTAAACTAATTACACCTAATCTAATAGCCCTATTAAAATAAAAAAGCCCCCCCAAAATAAAAAAAATCCCTAGCCTAAACTAAACTACCAATAGCCCTTAAAAGGGCCTTTTGCGGGGCATTGCCCCAAAATAATCAGCTCTTTTACATGTAAAAAAAATACAAACAACCCCCCCAACAGTAAAACCCACCACCCACACAACCAACCACCCAAATAAAATACTAGCTAAAAAAACCTAAGCTCCCCATTGCCCTGAAAAGGGCATTTGGATGGGCATTGCCCTTAAAAGGGCAGTTAGCTCTTTTGCAAGCCCAAACCCCTAATCTAAAAAATAAACCCACCCAATACACCCTTAAAAAACACTAACCCCCTGAAGATCGACTTACCGGGAGACGTCTTCATCCAAGCCGGGCTAAGTGGTCCTCCAGACAGGCAGAAGTCTTCATCCAGACGGCATCTTCTATCTTCATCCATCCGGTGCAGAGCGGCTCCATCTTCAAGACATCCGACGCGGAGCATCCTCTTCTTCCGACGACTAAAACAGAATGAAGGTACCTTTAAGTGACGTCATCCAAGATGGCGTCCCTTAGATTCCGATTGGCTGATAGAATTCTATCAGCCAATCGGAATTAAGGTAGAAAAAATCCTATTGGCTGATCCTATCAGCCAATACGATTGAGCTTGCATTCTATTGGCTGATTGGAACAGCCAATAGAATGCGAGCTCAATCCTATTGGCTGATTGGATGAAGATAGAAGATGCCGTCTGGATGAAGACTTCTGCCCGTCTGGAGGACCACTTCTGCCCGGATTGGATGAAGACTTCTGCCAGTCTGGAGGACCACTTCGCCCGGCTTGGATGAAGACGTCTCCCGGTAAGTCGCTCTTCAGGGGGTTAGTGTTAGGTTTTTTTAAGGGTGTATTGGTCGGGTTTATTTTTTAGATTAGGGGTTTGAGCTTGCAAAAGAGCTAACTGCCCTTTTAAGGGCAATGCCCATCCAAATGACCTTTCAGGGCAATAGGGAGCTTAGTTTGTTTTAGCTAGTATTTTATTTTGGGGGTTGGTTGTGTGGGTGGTGGGTTTTACTGTTGGGGGGGTTGTTTCTATTTTTGCCCCGCAAAAGGCCCTTTTAAGGGCTATTGGTAGTTTAGTTTAGGCTAGGGTTTTTTTATTTTGGGGGGGCTTTTTTTATTTTAATAGGGCTATTAGATTATTTGTAATTAGTTTATATTTCTGTAATTTGATTATTATTTTCTGTAATTTAGTGGGGGGGTTTTGTACTTTAGCTAATTTAATTTAATTTAGGTAATTGTATTTAATTTAGTTAATTTATTTAATTATAGTGTAGTGTTAGGTGTTAGTGTAACTTAGGTTAGGTTTTATTTAGTGTAGTGTTAGGTGTTAGTGTAACTTAGGTTAGGTTTTATTTTACAGGTAAATTTGTATTTATTGTAGCTAGGTAGTTATTAAATAGTTAATAACTATTTAATAACTATTCTACCTAGTTAAAATAAATACAAACTTGCCTGTAAAATAAAAATAAACCTTAAGCTAGATACAATGTAACTATTAGTTATATTGTAGCTAGCTTAGGGTTTATTTTACAGGTAAGTATTTAGTTTTAAATAGTAATAATTTAGTTAATGATAGGAATATTTATTTAGATTCATTTAAATTATATTTAAGTTAGTGGGTGTTAGGTTTAGGGCTAGACTTAGGTTTAGGGGTTAATAACTTTAATAAATGTAGGTAGGTGGCGGCGATGTTAGGGGTTAATAATATTTAACTAATGTTTGCAAGGCGGGAGTGCGGCGGTTTAGGGGTTAATATGTTTATTATAGTGGCGGCGACGTTGGGGCGGCAGATTAGGGGTTAATAAGTATAGGTAGGTGGTGGCGACATTGGGGGCGGCAGATTAGGGGTTAATAAATATAATGTAGGTGTCGGCGATGTTGGGGGCAGCAGATTAGGGGTTCATAAGTATAATGTAGGCGGCGGCAATGTCCGGAGCGGCAGATTAGGGGTTAATAATATAATGCAGGTGTCGGCAATGTCGGGGGTGGCAGATTAGGGGTTAATAAGTGTAAGATTAGGGGTGTTTAGACTCGGGGTTCATGTTAGGGTGTTAGGTGTAGACATAAATTTTATTTCCCTATAGGAATCAATGGGGCTGCGTTAGTGAGTTTTACGCTGCTTTTTTGCAGGTGTTGAGACTTTTTTCAGCCAGCTCTCCCCGTTGATCCCTATGTGGAAATCGTGCACGAGCACGTTACACCAGCTCACCGCTGACTTAAAAAGCACTGGTATTGGAGTGCGGTAATGAGCAAAATTTTGCTCAACGCTCACTTCTTGTCTTTTAACAACGGGTTTGTAAAAACTCGTAATACCAGCGCTGCAGGTAAGTGAGCGGTGAGAGAAAACTGCTCGTTAGCACTGCACAGCCTCTAACGCAAAACTCGTAATCTAGGTGATTGGAAATCTAAATATTCATAATTTCATGTTGGGTTTGCAGTAATGAGAAATAGAATATGTCATGGTGTTTGTGCGAGAGAGTGGGTGTTTTCTTCATTGACTTCTATGGGGGAATGTGAAAATGCAATCGTGATTTTCAAATTACAACTTTAAGCGTGATTTGGGTTACCGGTGGAGAAAAAACTGTTTACTTTTAACTTGTAATACAAGCGCAATTCGACTAGCGCAAACATGAAAATCCTAGCAGAGTTTTCGCTCTAGCAAGAATACTACTCTAGCCACTAATTAATTAATAAATAATTATTTTACATTTAATATATGTAAGTGTAATAATATATTTGTATTTGTTTTACATGTGTTTTGTTATACTTTTATTCTAGCCCAAACACTTCACTTCAGGGGGGCGATTTATCATGCTGCGAATGCAGCTGTTTCCGCGCAAGCCTTCTGGCTCGCCGGAAACAAAAGTTTGCTGTTCCTTAACTTATCCGCCAACTCTGAAGTGGCGGAAAGGATTCATCCAGATCGGATACAATCGGGAGGATTGACACCCCCTGCTAGCGGCCGATTGGCCGCGAATGTGCAGGGGACGGCATTGCAGAAGCATTTCACACAAAATATGCTATCAGCATTTATCGATGTTGAGCGGACATGATCCACTACAGGTCTCAAGTTGTGCTAAATATTTAGAGCTTGCACGCAACACAAAGCTCACAACTTGTAATATGATCGCTAAAGAGATGTCGGCCACGCTAAACATTCTCTGGTTAATTACCATAGACTTCTAATACCAGATTGTGCGCTATTCTTGCCAGAGGCCTGCGATGCTGATAGTGCACCCTGTGCTATCAATAGCGCTCCATTTGTAATTTGGGCCATAATGTATAGCAGCTATTTTGCCACAATTCCTTGTGCTTTCACTATGATCTCCAAAGTTCAAATTTATTCCTGACATTAACAGTATTTTATACCTGTATGTTTTGGATTGCATTGTTGTCATCTAGGAGTGAAGGAGCAGTTCCTCACACATGTATATCACTTTAATTTGCTATGAGAACACTCAGCTAGAGCATGCAAATGTAAGAGAATTTTCAATTTACTTTAATTATTAAATTAACTTTGTTCTTTTGGTATTCTTTGATGAAAAGCATATCTAGTTAGTCTCAGCAGCAGCAATGCACTACTGGGAACAAGCTGGTTATTGGTGGCTACAAACATGCATCTTGTCATTGGCTCACCAGATGTGGTCAGGTGTTTAACCTTTTTGCAAGAGGTAGACAGATTGTTTTCTGCAAATAATAATGCAATAATAAAATCCTCTAACCTAAATCAGAGCATTTTTTTTTTTGCATGTTTGTCTCCCTTTAATAATGGTTGTAAAGTTACCCTGCAAGTGCAATTAATATTTTTACATAATAATAATATAATAATATTCATCAATATTGTAAAATATAATTTTTATATTTAGCTATTTATAACTAATTAAAATCAAAGCTATGTAAGAAAATTAAAATATTTATATAGGGCTTGATTACAAGTGGAGTGCTAATTTGCCTGTTTCCTAGCGCACAATAAATAACCAGCGATTACAAGAGGCTGGTTATTGTTACCACATAGGAATTAGCAATCAGAAAATTAACCAGAGATCAGATCTCTGGTTAATTTTCCATAAGTGTCTCAATTGCCCCCAAAATAACGTACATTTAAGTTTTTTTTATAAAAAAAATGTAGCATTTTTTCTTTTAATAAAAAAAAAACTGCACAAAACAGTTTTAAGGGGTGTGGGGCACACTGAAAATTGCCTTTACATCGCGGTCTATGGGGAACTGTGTGTTCCCAGTAAATGTATATGTATATGCTTATCATACACATATAAACACATAAATATTTATGTATATATTCATATACATATATTTCAATTTGCGACTTACCCCTTTTGCTTCGCTAGGTTCTCATGACGTCAGAGATAGAATTAGAACCTAGTATAGAGAAGGGGGTAAATCACGCATTGGAGCCTATGGAAGTGCGCTCTATTGAGAATGTGAGGTCATGTTCGCATTGCGGGTCACTTCAAATACCAGTGCACAATTAAGTGCACTGGTGTTACAAGTGGAGCGCGAATATTGCACTCTCGAAAGTGCAATTTTGCGCTCCACTCGTAATCTGACCTATGATAAGTAATGTTGATGAAAACCCCACTCACTCTTAATAAATCCATTTAAAATGTAATTTATAAAGTTATGTAAACACATAACAAAAATCAGGCAGATCAAAATACATTGCCAAAGTAGGAAAAATGGCCACACTCATGATTATGTAGAACATATAAATAATTATGTAGAACATATAATGAAAAGCTTTTATTTTCAACATATTTATTACATATATATTATTTATTTATAATTAAAAAGAACTATGATTTAGTGCTTATTAGAATGTGAAATGCATAAGATCTGTATCAGGAGCACCATTTGTTTGCACTTTTAATATGCTAGAAATAAAAGCTTATTTTATATTTTCTACCTACCTGAAAGTGTTTGTTCTCCCTACTTTGGCTAGTTATTAGCAGTGCGGATCTGCTGCACCTGACTCGTACCACATTGCACTATGGTTTGTAGTTTGGTTGAAATGTAAATGACCTGAAAAAAGCAGATGCTTTGAAGTGGATTGATTTTTCTCATCCATTAGTGTCAAAAATACAGAAGGTCAAAGTGTTCCACAAACCAATAAGACAAATGAGAGCAGAGATCTGGTAGGCAAGGTAAGGTACTTAAGTCTAAAGAAGGTCAAATCTAAGATGCAACAATACAACCAGCATTCCCAATTAGTCAATTCTATGCACTGGCATCAAACTACACACAAAGACACCTTAAATAAAGAACCGTGCACATACACATCTGAGCCAAATTAACACTACAATGATACCAAGAATGTTGTAACAAACAATGTGCAACGCAATGAACATATGCAAAAACATTGCACAAAAAATTACACAATTACAATTTTGCAGTTTCCTGCCATGCTTGAAAATGTTTAAGCAATTAGAATAATTTGGTAGAAATTTTAGTTCTTTTCTTTATTCCTTTGTACCGAAGAAATTTTGCTATCATTTTGTTTATTTGGAAATAGAGTATTGTTTTCCTAATTTACATATGAAAACTATATATATATAAATATATATGTTTACACATACATACAGGTATATATAATAAAAAACATTTTTTTAAAGTAGACAAACTAAAGTATTGATCTTGGCTCCTTTTGGTATATTTGATGCCACTATTTGGCCACCAAATATGATCATATAAAACGTTAACTTTTTTGAAAACTTTGGGTTTCTCACTGAAATATAACTACCACAGTCATAAGACTAATGGTTGTAAAGGCTTATCTGGGATCCCCTTTATTTTCGGCAATTGGAAGGCAGCTAAACGCAGCTGCGCTGCATACTTCTGAAATTACCGGCAGTGAAGGGGTTAATCTACTTGTAAGGTTAATTTTTGCTGTAGTGTAGAGATTACCCTCCCACCCCTTGATCTCTACATGATCCCTCCCAAATACCTCTCTTCCTCCCCTGCTAAAAAGAATATCTGAAATAAAACAGACCAATGAACTGACCCTTGAGGAACACCACTACCAGCTAACTTCTCCTTTGAAGGTACTACATTCACTAAAACACACAGCTGTTGTTTTTCAATAACTAGCTACTGTAATATTGTTAGCAATTTATTTTTCTATTTATCTAATAATTTCTGCTGAGGCCAATTAGGAACAGGTGTGTATCAGGGATAGATAGGTATGTGAAACCTGCCATGTGCACGTCCAATCCTCATTACTGGAAAATATTTTGAAAGTTAAATTACAGGATGGGAGAAAAATAAATATTAAAAATGTATTGAAAAAGTTTTTTACTACTCGAAATTATATCACAGTCTCAAACTGTCCAGCGCTTCATAATTTTGCTAAGTTATACAAATAATTAAATAATAAAAATAATAATATTAGTTTAACCTCTTTATGGGGGTTAACCACATCGTTTGATCTTGTGCACTGAATGGGACATGAAGCCCCACATTTTTCCTTTATGATTCAGATGTAGGCCCTTATTTATCATAGTTCTTGCGGACCTGATCCGACAGTGCGGATCAGGTCCGCAAGACCTCACTAAATGGGGAGAGCAATACGCTCTCCGCATTTAACATTGCACCAGCAGCTCACCAGAGCTGCTGGTACAACGCCGCCCCCTGCTGACTAGCGGCCAATTGGCCGACAGCAGGGAGGTGTCAATCAACCCGATCGTATTTGATTGGGTTGATTTCCGGCGATTCCTGTCCGCCTGCTCAGAGCAGGCGGACAGGGTTATGGAGCAGCGGTCTTTAGATAACTTGTGTTTCTGGCGAGTCTGAAGACTCGCCAGAAACACTGCCCTTCAAGCTCCGTACGGAGCTTGATAAATATGGGCCAATGAATACAATTTTAAACAACATTCCAATTTACTGTTATTATGTAATTTACTTGATTCTTTAGATATCCTTTGTTGATAAAACAGCAATGCACATGGGTAAAGCCAGTATGGTGAAACATGTTAAGGGGGGTATAAGGGTAGATGGGTGCCCTTTTTTAACTTTGATTGCACATGTTGGAGTTTAACTTTATTGTGGATAACAGTTGAATTGCTATAGGCAGCGTGTTTGGAAGCTCCATGATATTTACGACTCTATACTCCGCTCACAGGGGCCAGTGTTAAGCTGAATTGCGCTTCTCATACTTAGACCAGAATGATATGCTCACATTTTGTCTCATTTACTAATGATATACTAAGACTTATGATGCAGTAATCGATAAATAATATCTCCTTAGTTATATTACAAGTGAACCATACATGAGTTAAAGTCGGTAGTATTATTTAAATCATGGCTAATGCATTCACCTAAGGAATAATCAATATGAGCAACCTAAATATCGACAGTATAATCATGTATATATGATGACTATTTTGTAACTATTGATACAAATGGTTTAACAGAACTTATATGTTGAAGGGCTGTTTAGTGGTGCACGGCACTTTGATTTTATTAACCATTTAAATATTTACAAGTTGTATTACCAACACTGAATGGTGTTGTATATAGGTAGCATTATAGACCACTATTTAACTAGGAGGTTACTCCAACATTAAGGACTAGACATTTAAGTTGTAGTGTTATCACCATAAACTCCAACCACTTTTTTCATGTATCAGCACTGCATGTAACCTCAGGCTGTATCTACCACCAGGCACACAGTCCACTACTATAATTATGACCCTCACATTTGTTATAACACAGTTTCCTATGTATTCTATCTAATTAACCTATTAAGTGGAATGCTGTAGCATTTGTAGTGGTTCATCCTAACAGTGTTAAATAGTTGACTTTACATCCTTGGTAGGGTATACTACTATACATTATAGCAAGGTATTCTTGCATTCACTTTTCTAACTGGGAAGAGACATATAAATATACTCAGTATTGATTACCCTACCAGAACTGTTACCAGGTAGAATACCTATGGCTCTATACATCTAATTTTGAGTAGTTGTTACCTATATAGTTTATCATATCTGAGAGTCAATATATTGCAATTTTCTGCTACAATCCAATCATAGTAATTGATACTATATTAGATACCCTGCTGGACTTTGATGCCAAGCGAAAATCTAATAGATTTCATATTGATTTCATATTTCATGGTTGCAATCCATTTTTGTGTGTTTTTCCACCCATTTTAATCGATTTTATTAATAAAGATTATTGTTTTTATTTTGTATTTTGCATGTCACACTTCTCCTATTTTTGAAGGGTATGAGTGCTTAAATGTGTACCCTGTCCAGTGGTATGCTGGAATTGTCTATACCAAATAAGGCATCAATGTGCAGCAACCAATCAGCAGCTACAGAGCCTATTTAGATATCAAGCAAATTAAGCAAATTAGAAATAGAAGTAAATAGGAAAGTTGTTTTAAATTGCACGCTTTTTCTAAATCATGAATCAAGAAAATATTTGGGTTTCATGTCCCTTTAAGCCCTTACAGATGGAACCTGCTTCCTAAGCTGGGGTAGCGATGGTCTTGCCAACAGTAGCTATATTTCTGCATGCCTCAGCAGTGAAGGAGCGCAGAAATTGCTCTATGGAGGTCACCCCAAGCAAGAATATCCCAATGATCACATGCCTGTCAGTGAGGTGCCTGAGAAAAAGAAAATGAAAGACATTTCTGGGCACTCAAATCTTACATAAATAGTCAAGTAATTTTTATTTACAAATCCATTTGTAGAGTCCATTAATGCCCAATAATGTGACAGCCAGTCACAGTGATCACATGTCAAAAATTATATGTTTGTATACAATGACTTGTCTTTACCCCTTCTTTCCTCTCCTCATCCACAGCGATGCCAATCAAAGTGTTACATTTTCTTTTAATAAAGTGTTTTTTCTTTTTTTTATCCCTATGTTTTATTTTATTTCCATGGTGATAAAAGATTTACATTAAAAATGTCAAAATAAATAAAAATACTTTCTTTAAATATATACTTTTGTATAGTGGTTTTGTATTGGGTGACCACTAACAAGGTTAACCAAGCACAGCAAATTACGAACCAAATTACAAGCTGCACGCTAACTGTTTTTTTTTTGCTTGCACGCTAACTGCGCTCAAACTAAACTCAACACAAGCGGGTTAGCACGTGCATTACAAGTTGAAAGTAATAAGTGAGCAAGCGTAATCCGAGGCAGTTTAACTTCAGGATATTGTGACCGCATTAACTTCTTCTCCCCATATAGACTTCAATGGAGCACGCTGTTAAAAAAACCCCATCAAATATATACAACAGTCCTGTTTATTAGGAGAAATTTGCACAGAAAAAAATAGCAAGTAATGTCCTGAAATAGTTTATAATAGGGAATAGGTACAAGCAAGGATTAACTTTACAAACCAGTATAGCTGATGTTCAGTAGCAAGTTCAGACAGACAAAAGCCAAGTACTGCAAGATTCACTTCAGGACCAAGGGCTGTAGTACCCACCAGAGGCATAACTAGAAACCACAGGGCCCAGGTGCAAGAATCTAAGAAGGGCCCCCCCACCCCCACCCCCAAAAAAAGTGAAATTGATACATATCTTTTTTTTTTTTTTTTTACATTTAACACAGAAAAAATGTGAATCAGATTACATGTCTGCAAAAGGAGGTACCCTGTGCCTACAGTCTGTGAGATGGTCTGACCCCCTATTACTGTATATAGTGACACTGTTTAACCCATCAGTACTGTTTATAGTGAATCAGTGACACAGTCAGTAATCTGCCGGTGAGATGGCTGGCCTGACCCTTCCCGCCCCAGTACTTTATAAAGTGACCACAGTAGTCTGTGACATGGTCCAGCCCCCCGTACTGTATATAGTTGTACTGTATAGACGGACACTGTTTACCCCCTGCCCCCCCATGCTGTAGTAACAAGGTCTGTAATTTGCTGGTTCCACAAACATACACACACACATATACATGCATAAATACACACACAGTCACATACATACATACACACACACACATAAACACCAATGGGTAAAACAGAAACACTAACCCCTGTAGTCAGAGACACTAGTAAAGCATCATGTCACACTCACATGATATCAGTGCAGGCAGTGGCAAGTCAACGTTTTTTTTAAGCTGGACCCCCACCCTTGGGGGCTCAGTCGCAATTACGACTTCTGCACACCCTGTAGTTTTGCCCCTGGTACCCACCCCTGGGCTTAATAAAGGAAATGCCAGCTCCTGGGCTAAGCAAATGGGTGACCTCCTGGCACCCAAGGCCTTTTCATAGCAGGCAAAGTCTTTAAACGCAGGTGCCATCTGATGCCCTCACACAGCCAGAAGAGGAAATGTCCCTAGAGTGGACTGGAACAGTGAGTACATTACAGGTGGTTAAAATGTGATGAGCTTGAGACTGCTGTTGAAGTGTAGAGAGCTTTTAGAAATATCCACTTTGACAGGGTCTTCTCCAAAGGAAAAGCCACCAAACGTCAATACCTTCTTGAAAACAGTTTCATCAGGGAATGTTACAAAACAAGATCTTTCTTGTGCAGGATTACTCTCAAGGAAATGGGCTCCAGTAACGTTGAACTCACAGAACATATCTTCCTTAATAGCATCGGGGGGGACTGGGAAACACAGGCAGTATAAGGAGGTGGTACAGAATAGTTCTGACTTGGTGATTCGTTGTGAGTCGGTAGTTTATCATAGCTGGCAAAGGAAGAAGCAATTGTTTTAGGCGTGACAGATAAACAGGAACCATTGGCCTGTAAATCTGTCTCTTAAATGCCCTCATCAGTGGAGTAAAATTCATAGTCATACTAACTTTACTTAACTAACAGCTGCCCTCTATCTCCTCACTAATATCATTCTCACCTTTGCAGTCCCCACCTCCTGTTTCCCATCCTACCCATCTAGATTGTAAGTTCCCACGGGAATAGGGCCCTCAATTCCCCCTGTTTTTGTCTGTAAAATTTTGTCTTATCGTATTGTTTCTTCATTGTACTGTTATCCTTGTACCCATGGGCAGCGCTGCGGAATCTGTTGGCACTTTATAAATAAAGAATAATAATAATAGTCAGGATCAAAAATATTAGCCTCAGGATTAACGTCACACTCTCCCTGTAAGTTTTCCTCGTCCATGTCCTCATCAGTGGAGTAAGATTCATAGTCAGGATCCAAAAGTTTATCCTCAGGATAAACTTCATACTCTTCATTTTGTCTCCCATTTATTTCATTGCTGTCAGCCTTTGGGAGTCATGTCTTTAGCCAGCTGCTCAGACTGCTGTGGCAATGAATGGGTGTCAGGTCTGATTTGATGTTTATATGATGTAGCAGCTTTTACAGTTATCTTTTTATTAGTCTGCTGATCAGTCAACTGTGGCCTAAGAGATATTCTCGGTTTATTTAGGTATTTTCTCTTAAATTAAGCAGCAGAGTTGGTTGTCCTCATTTGTGTGGCCTGCTGATCTGGCAGCTGTGTTTTGGGGATATTAGTAGGCCTAGCTCTAGCTTCTCTCTCAGGTGCTGTAGCAGGTTTAGTAAAGCACACTTGTCTGAGATTCTTTGGAGGCTGAATTTGGCAGGCTGGGTGAAGTGTCCTAAACCCCCACTGTAAAAACAAAGTACTTTGAGCCTGCTATGAGACATTACTTTTTTAGAAAGGGGTAAGCGTTTACCGCCAGGTGACATTGGTGATATATTTTTTTATCTATGATGTGCTTGGTGATATGTTGTTATATCTACGATGTGCTTGGTGATATGTTGTTATATCTACGATGTGCTTGGCTCAACTCAGGTGCTGAGGCTGTCCTGTCTAGTCTGGCTGAAGACTTAGGTCTCGCTTCCATTGAATCGTAATTAGGTTTGCGTGCACTTGCAAACTGATAAATATGCTGTCAGAAGCAATTTTGTTTATCGAATGCTTCCAATGGCCTCCGAACTCCGGCTACCGAAAAAATGTCATGTCCCTTAGAAAGTATTCAAAGTCATTAATTTATCAATGATATAAATTATATCAATTATACCAGGTTTCCAATGAAAGTGCAAACCGTTAATACACTGTTGGAGGCTGTCGATACATTAAGAAAAATTACCCCCAGCTCAACTAGGTGTAAAAGAGGAAAAAGGAGCTTTTTGATGCCTGGTTCACATTTAAATTTTAAAACTTACAAATAATAAGTGTTTCATGTAGAAATAAATTGTGCTATGCAATGTTTATTGTTGTCCAATGTATAGGACTTGTGTTGCACTTATATTTTTATGGAAATATCAGTATGTATTTACATATAAAAATATATGCAAGCACATATCTACAGAATTCAAACTAGACCTATGCCTAGGGCAGCAATACATATTACATATATTAATAAAGTGGAAACTATAATTATAATAAAAAATAGTATTTACTTTATAGTTAAAAAAATATGTATTATAAATAAGTGTATCTTTGTTTTTGTTTCTCTTTAGAGGTGATCACAGGTAAAAAGCACAGACGTTAAACATAAATTTTATAGTGTAAAGTCAGGTTACCATAGCAACTAATTGATTTTCAAGAAATCCATCGGATGGAAGTGCTAGCATAACGTTAACTTACATCTACACGAAAAGAGTGACTGCACGCACTGCGCATAATATTTCAATGGAAGGTTGTTACTAAAATTGTGCTGTAAATTACTTTTAGCTGGCGGCAACTTCTGTAGCCTACGGCTCCATTTTTAACAACTCAATGGAAGTGAGCCTTTAGATGGAAAACAAATATCAAGTTTAGGCTCTGCAATCTTATGAGTAAATTGTTGCTCAACTTAACTGTCGGGGAAGCAATTGGCAAACTCTAAAGATATCTTGACAGACAAGTCCTGGATTTTAGCCAACATTGCCATTTGCTGATTGATGGTTGGGATTAGCAAGGACAGGACTGTCATGGCTTGAGCCACCCCTGAAAGTTCCATAAATTGTAGGCTTTGGTATTCTGAAATAATTCTGGCCTCTTTAACAGGATGGAGCCCAATAGCATGGTTAGCAAGAAAATGGGTAAATTGTATAACAATAGACTGGAGACTTAAATATATACAACAGTCCAGTTTATTGGGAGAAAGTTGCACAGGCAAATAGCAAGTAATGTCCTGAAATAGTTTATACTGAGGAATAGGTACAAGCAAAAATGAACAGAAGAAAACTGTACAATCCAGAATAGTTGATGTTCAGTTGCAAGTTCAGACAGACAAAAGCCAAGTACTGGAAGATCTGCTTCAGGGTCAAGTACTGTAGTACCCCCTTCAGTCTAAACAGAGGAAATGCCCGCTTCTAGGCTAAGCAAAGGAAATACAAGGTGCTGAATACAAGCTGCAAGCAGCAGCAAAGGCAGTGCTAGAGGCAGGATAAACAAATAGGCAAAGCAGGCAATAAGGTACTGGAGCTTGGAAACTACAACAGCGAAAGTCCAAGCAAGAGTAATAACTGTGCCACGTGCAGAGACAAGGTCAGGACAGTCCAAGGTTCAAAGGCAGGCAGCAAGTATCCAAACTTAGTCTTTGTCACCAGCAGGAAGTCCAGCAACAAGCAGGAACAAGAAAGCTTCCAATGCCAAAGCAAGGCATAGGTTGCTCAATATGTAGTCAGAGAGCACTTCCCTAATTGGCTAGCATGCAGAGGGGTGGAGCTGAGAGACACACATACTGATGATAATCTTCTTCCACAAACCCCTGCAAATAAAGATCCTCTAATGGCACAAATAGAGCAAGCCAGACTCTGAACCTGGAGTCCAGGGTTCAATCCTAGGCAGGGCCCAGCAAGGGAGTAACCAACAGCATCTCCGCCCTGCAGTTGGCATTTTAGAATGAAAAGAGCTTATGGGATCCTGACAATTATGTTGTGTTTGGTGCAACTTTTTTTTTTTACCCTTACACTTTATGCTAGGTTTTCAAGCCTGCTAATCCGTTGAACGCAATTGTCTACTTTCAACTTGTAATATGCACAATAGTTATTGCAGTCGCAATATTGCTTATTGTGTCCCACGCTAATAATTGTGTGCCACTTGCAATCACGGCTTATTTTTTTTAAAAACATTTTCATTAGTTTTCCTACTATTGAAGTTTACAAGTGGGGTTTTTACTACTTCGGAATTCATTGCTGTTAAATTGACCACCTGTTCCTTTGTTTTCTAACACCTACAAGACGTCCAGCAGAGCGACCCACAAAGGCTTCTACCCAGTGGGACAAAGTATCGCTGTGGAGCTGCACCTTTCTTCGTAGGTATTCCACCTGATCTGCAGAGCGGTCCCTTCTAAACAGATCACATGTAATTTGGGAACCTTACTGCTGAGGTGCCGATCTGAATACAATCTCTTTGCAAATAGAGACCACCTTCATCAATACTCTGTTACAGGATTACTTCCAGCCGCCATTGGCACACAACGCTGTATGAACGCTGTATGAACGGAGTTCCACCTCATCTCTACAGACCATTTGGTCACTGAAAAAGGCACAGTGGATTGTAAGCCGATCACTTGGTAACAGTGAGTTACGAGACTTTACATTACACAGGACCTGCTCAGACTGTCCTTACCATTGTTCCATTTGGATCGTTAATATTATTAGAGGGCCCTCTCTTGTTATATTTTATTCATCTTTTTTCTTTTATTTTGAGTCATAGGGGCATATTTATCAAGCTCCGTAAAGACCGCTGCTCCATAACGTGGAGGGGGCGGCATTGCACCAGCAGTTCACAAGAACTGCTGGTGCAATGATAAATGCTGACAGCGTATGCTGTCGGCATTTATTGATTTGCAGCGGACATGATACGCTACTTCATATCATGTCTGCTCACACATTAATAAATAGGCCCCATACACTCATTCACTGCAGTGTTATATATATTGATTTTCTTTTCATTATAACTGAACCGTTATACCTTTAGAACCCATTTGCTCTTTTACCTAGCTCTAACTGGAGCACACAGCTCTCATTAGAGTTCATTATTCTTATTAATATGTTCCTAACCCTTATTATACATTGCTTTTAAATACATATTGCTGCTGTATATTGCTGTTATGATTTTTATGACTTTAGCAATTAAAAATTTACTCAACCATATAACGTATACTCACGTTTTTCATTTTTAAATATCTCATAACGGCTTGATAACCAATTATTTGGTTCTCGTAGGTCTCTCTCCTATATTGTTTTTGTGACCTTAAAAAAAAGGTGATACTGCTGCATCAACTCAGCAGCAGCACCACCCCATTAAATTGTGGCTGACTAGCCCAGGTGCTGTGACCCACTGGGAAATCTCCTGCTCTCCTGTTAGGCCAATCCGGCCTTAGTAAAATATATACAGTACATCTAGTCCATATGTAGTCTGTATAAAAAATAGATCTTTTTATTGCAATTATCATTTATTTCTAAAGCACTACAAAATTCCATAGCACTTTATTGTAAATATAATTCTGTTTCTGCAATGCTGTATGAGTCAGTATTGTACCTGCAGCAGTCTGAGCATATCTGGCCGGGGTGCATACTCTTCTCTGGCAGAGCCCTGTTGGTATAATAGTCCATGATAAAACCAACACTGCCCCAAAACTCAGCAAAAGCCAACCACCGAAAAGCATTACTGCAGCAATCTGAAATCGAATATGATGTAATTAATGGAAACAAATAAGAATACCCTGGCCAATATTTTATCCCTTGTTCATTCGTTATTTTATTGTTGTGTTTTATATTTAATAACCTTATAACAAACATAATTTATATATATGACATAAACCAATTTATGCATGGCTTGTCCAGCCCAAGACCATGGGGCCACAGTGTGACTGGTGCTATTTATCTGCCCCCCCCCTCTCCTCCCACAATTTTCTATTACTCCTATTTGCAACATATCTGTCTGGATTGCCTTTATGTTGATCTATTGTATATGTTTCTGAGCGTATGTGTATAATTAGGTTTGTGGTACATATCTTCCTAAATTATCTTATCTTTCTAGACAATTTTTTTTTTTATTCTAATTTGTAAAAATAATTTATATTCTAGCCTTTAAGTGAGAAACAGCATTGTGCCCCCTCATTTGAATAGGTCTACAGTATATGGGGGATATTTATCAAGCCGTCAACCGCAAATACGCTGGAATTCCGCAGCGTAATTGTTGCGAGCTTGATCCGACCTAGTTATCAAACCCTACAGACCAGCAAAAGTAGAAATTTGTGACGTAACATACGATCCGCCGGTCTCAATCCGACGCAGATCGATGCTTACGTCATTACAGATGTTCCGAATACAGATTCGACTCTATCGGACAACTTTTGCAACAGGTACACTCGCGGCTATTCCGGCCTAGCATACCTGGTTTTCAATCCGCCACCCTGGAGGCCGCGGATGCCATAGGAATCAATAGGAGTCTGAAAGCACAGAAAGCTTATGTTCGATGCTGCCGGATATCCCATTGATTTCTATGGTTGAAAACAAGTTACGTTTACACCTAACACCCTAACATAAGCCCCGAGTCTAAACACCCCTAATCTGCCGCCCTGACATTGCCGCAACCTAAATAAAGTTATTAACCCCTATCCCGCTGCTCCCCGACACCGCAGCCACTAAATAAACGTATTAACCCCTATCCCGTCGCTCCCGGACCCCGCCGCAACCTAAATAAAGTTATTAACCCCTATCCCGCCACTCTTGGACCCCGCTGCCACTAAATAAATGTATTAACCACTAAACCTCTGGCCTCCCACATTACTACCACTAACTAAACCTATTAACCCCTAAACCGCCAGCCCCCCATATCGCCATAAATTAAATTAAGCTATTAACCCCTTAACCTAGCAAGCCACTAACTTTAAATTAAAATTACAACATCCCTATCTTATAATAAATTAAAACTTACCTGTATAATTAAAAGAAACTATATTAAACTATTAATTAACCTACCCTAACTATTATCCTACAATTAAATTAAGCTAGCAATTAAATTAACTAAATTACATATTAAAAACCCAAACCCTACTCAAATTATTTAAATCTACTTTTTAACCTTATTAAAATTACTAAATTATTAAAAAAAAATAAACGCTAAGTTACAAAAAATAAAAACACTAAATTATGGGGGGGAAAACACATTATCAAAAATAAAAAAAGAATTACACCTACTCTAATAGCCCTATCAAAATAAAAAAGCACCCCAAAATAAAAAATTGACTAGCCTACAAAAAACTACCAATGGCTCTTAAAAGGTCCTTTTGTGGGGCATTGCCCCAAAGAAATCAGTTCTTTTACCTGTAAAAAAAATACAAACACCCACCCAACAGTTAAACCCACCACCCAACCAACTAAACCCCCCCAAAAAACCCTATCTAAAATAACCCAAGCTCCCCATTGCCCTGAAAAGGGCATTTGGATGGGCATATCAGTCTTTTGCCATGCCCTGAAAATCTGCTCTTTTACAAGCCGGCGAAGTCCTCATCCAGGACGGCAAGTAGTCTTCATCCGGGTGCCCTCTTCCATCTTCATCCAGCCGGCGAAGTCTTCATCCAGATGGCATCTTCTATCTTTATCCATCTGGTGCGGAGCGGGTTCATCCTGAAGACATCTGAAGACATCCGGCGCGGATCCAATCAGCCAATAGGATTTTAGCAGCTCTAATCCTATTGGCTGATTGGAACCTTACAGCCAATAGAAATGCAAGGGACGCCATCTTGGATGACGTCACTTGCATTCAAGTTCCAGTTTATGGCGGCAACTGTATTGAAGAGGAGCTCCACGCTGGATGTCTTCAGATGTCTTCATGATGGACCTGCTCAGCGCCGGATGGATGAAGATAGAAGATGCCGTCTGGATGAAGACTTTGTCGGCTGGATGAAGATGGAAGAGGGCGCCCGGATGAAGACTTCTTGCCGCCTGGATGAGGACTTCGTCGGCTGGATGGATCCTTCAAGCGGGACTTCAAGAATTATAAGTGGATCGTCTTGGGGTTAGTGTTAGGTTTTTTTAAGGGTTTTATGGGTAGTTTTTTATTCTAGCTTAGGGTTTGGGCTTGTAAAAGAGCTGATTGCCCTTTTCAGGGCATGGCAAAAGACTGATATGCCCATCCAAATGCCCTTTTCTGGGCAATGGGGTGCTTAGGTTATTTTACATAGAGCTTTTATTTGGGGGGTTGGTTGGTTGGGCGGTGGGCTTAACTGTTGGAGGGTGTTTGTATTTTTTTTACAGGTAAAAGAGCCGATTTCTTTGGGGCAATGCCCCACAAAAGGCCCTTTTAAGGGCCATTGGTAGTTTATTGTAGGCTAGGTTTTTTTATTTCGGTGGGGCTTTTTTATTTTAATAGGGCTATTAGATTAGGTGTAATTCTTCTATATTTTTGATAATGTGGTTGTTGTTTTTCTCGTAATTTAGTGTTTTTTATTTTTTGTAATTTAGCGTTTATTTTTTTGGTAATTTAGTAATTTTAGTTAGGTTAAATAGTAGATTTAAATAATATGAGTAGGGTTAGGGTTTTTTAATATGTAATTTAGTTAATTTAATTGCTAGTTTAATTTAATTGTAGGATAATAGGGTAGGTTAATTAATAGTTTAAAAATAGTTTATTTTAATTCTACAGGTAAGTTTTAATTTATTATAAGATAAGGATGTTGTAATTTTAATTTAAAGTTAGCGGTTTGTTAGGTTTAGGGTTTAATAGCTTAATTTAGTTTATGGCGATGTGGGGGGCTGGCGGTTTAGGGGTTAATACGTTTAGATAGTGGTAGTGATGTGGAAGGCCAGAGGTTTAGGGATTAATAACTTTATTTAGGTTGTGGCGGGGTCTGGGAGCAGCGGGATAGGAGTTAATAACTTTATTTAGGTTGCGGCGGGGTCCGGGAGCTGTGGGATAGGGGTTAAACATTTTAGAATAGTGGCAGAGTTTATTGACAGGGTATAAATAAAGTTGGTAAAAAGCCGAATAGACACAAGATTGATGACTGTTAGTTAACAACAGTCCGATGCTCATTGCCCCGTACTTGGTGCGCATCTTTTTGCCGTCTTTTTTTATAAATATGGAGATCGTATTCAGGTCCGCAGCCGCGATGTTAGGCGAGCGTATTGGTGCTGGCGAATGCAGCATAGTTGAGGCTTTGATAAATATCCCCCTATAAGTCTTCTTTTTCAAAGTTTAACACAGTCTCCATGTTATTTATAGTGGGACTGTAGAATTTAACAATGAATTATATTTGCATTTATCTTGTCCAAACACTCTGCTTTTGAGAACAATATAATGAATCTACTAAATTATGTCTTATCTTTCCATTAATTACTACAAGTGCATCATTTTTATTCCATTAATGAAGTAACTTTTTAGGCATCTTTAGTAACCAAGGAATTTGAGGACAAATTAATTAATTATGCTTCACTACACGTCATTCTTTGCACTTAAAGAATTTTGACTCATCATCTAATTTTAACTATTTAACATTTATGAATGTTTTCAGTATATTGTGTATAGCTACCTGCCAGAAAATGTCAGGAATTTCCTCCAAGGTCCGGTATACAGTACATGTCTGGTTACACGGAGTGCTGACGACACCACTGCATTGAATAAAGACCCCAAAAGATACATTACCAGTTTTAAACCATGAGGAAGACATTAGGCTGAATCCAGAAATAAGGGACAGAATTAAGGAGAGGGTTAACCAAAGAAACCCCATATATGAAACCATCTTGAAAGTAGCTTGTTAACGAATCCTGTTTTTAGCCTGAAAGACAAAATGTCATAAATTAGATCACTGTGGTCTATTCTAATCCATCTGAAGAGATTTCATATTCCTGTCCATCCTATAATATTTGTATCCATCCTTTCCTATACCTAACCATACATTTTGTTTTTTTTGCACTACAAAAACGCATGATTTTCGGATTGATTTAATTTATTTTCATGTCAGCTATTAGGAACTTTTTTAAATTTTTTATTACATTTTTTAAGGTTTTTCATTTCACGTTTTGTTAACCATTATTGTTTCTTGGTTTAATGAAAAAGTGAAAAATGTAGACTTGAGAAATTATGGAACAAGTTCAGAAATCAAATATGATCAACTGAATGTTTGTTTATAATTGCAGTTAACCCTTTCGTGACAGGGTTAAAGTGTCTACATCGGAACACCTGTTCCGATGTAGACAAATTGAAACTACGCGATCGTGCATACGATCGCGAGATTTCAATTATTGGATCGCATCTGGGGGGCGTCCCTACAACCCTAGGAACGCCCTCCAGACCGCGATCAAGTCCTTGAAGCGCAGAAGGCTTCAGGACAGCCGTTTGATATGACGTTCTATTCCGTCATAACGGCTTTAAAGCCCAGTGTAAATATGACGGAATAGAACGGCATAACGGCGTTAAAAGGTTAAAGAGACATGAAACCCAATACGTTTCTCTCATGTTTCAGACAGAGCATATTATTGTAAACAACTTACTAGTTTATTTACATTATCACATTTTCTTCATCCTCTTGGTATCTTTTGATGAAAAACAGGGACGTAAGCAGGGGGCTGGCGTGCACATGCCTGGATCACTAGATGGCAGCAGAATGTTATTTATTTGCAAGAGCACTATTTCCTACCATGCAGTGCTCTAGATGCCTACCTAGGTATCTCTTCAACACAGAATATCATGCAAACTAAGCAAATAAGATAATAGAAGTTCATTGGAAACTTTTTTTGTAAATCATATGCGCTATATGAATCACAAAAGAACATATTTGGATTTTATACCCCTATAAGTGTATTGACATTTTAAAAATGTCCAAAAACTTAGAAAGTTACATAAAATAATAAGAAATTGTTAACTACAGACACATCATGAACTGAGATTTTTTAATTAAGTTAAAAAAAAGCACAATCTGGTACTACAAGTGGATGGTTTAATATGTTAGGCAACATTTCTTAGTGTGTCCTATATTTTTAGTGGATATCGCAGGGAGTGCTATTAGAGAGCTTATTGCGCTCATATTACAAGTGGTGAGTTAAGTGTTGCGCTGAATCTGAAACCAAAATTCTGCTGCACAATTTAGTACTTTTTAAGACCTGAAGCAAACCATTATTATTAATAATATAGCTATCACTTGTATACTACATGAAGAGCTCCACTAGTACTTGTGCACCATCGGCTTACTGCTCGAGTGATATCTGACATGAGTTGCGCACCCCAATAGAAGTCCATTATGTGAGGGATTTAGCACACCTCTATGATCCAACATGCAGTTATTAGCACCCCATAGACCCTGGTTTCTCAACAACTGAGCTGTGACGACCCTGCTGGTGGGCTGTGACCCAACATACCCCTGCTACACATGGGGGGGGGGCATTTTATTGCTGGTGCATCATTTTTTTGCAGAGGTGCTGGGGGCATCATTTTATTACAGGGGGGCTTTGGGCATCATTCTATTGCGGGGGGGGGACTGGGGACATAATTTTATTGCAGGGGTGTTGGGGGTATAATTTTATTGTAGAGGGATGGGACATCATTTATGGCTGGAGGCATAATTTTATTGCAGGGGTGCTGGGGGCATCATTTTATTGCAGGGGGCTGGCGGAATCATTTATTGCTGGGGCATAATTTATTACAGAGGGGGGCTGGGAGCATAATTTTATTGCAGGGGTGCTGGGGGCATCATTTTATTGCTGGGGACATCATTTAATTGCAGGGAGAGCCAGGGACATCATTTTATTGCAGGGGGGCTGGGGACATCATTTTATTGCAGGGGCTTCATTTTATTGCTGTGGGGCTGGTGGCATCATTTATTGCAGGGGGGCTCAGGGCATAATTTTATTGCTGGGAGCATCATGTTATTGCAGGGGTGCTGGGGTCATCATTTTATTGCAGGGGTCCTGGGGGCATCATTTTATTGCAGGGGGGCATCATTTTATTGCAGCGGGGCTGGGGCATCATTTTATTGCAGAAGGGCTTGGGGCATCATTTATTGCTGGGGGCATCATTTATTAAAGAGGGGGGCTGGGAGCATAATTTTATTACAGGTGGGCTGGGGCATCATTTATGGCTGGAGGCAGAGGGCATAATTTTATTGCAGGGGGGCTGGGGACATTTTATTTCTGGGGCATCATTTTATTGCAGGGGGCTGGCCTGGGGCTTCCTTTTTTTTTGCTGTGGGCATCATTTATTGCAGTGGGGTTGGTGGCATCATTTATTGCAGGGGGCTCAGGGCATCATTTTATTGCAGGGGCTGGGGGCATAATTTTATTGCAGGGGTGCTGGGGGCATAATTTTATTGCAGGGGTGCTGGGAGCATCATTTTATTGCAGGGGTGCTGGGGGCATCATTTTATTGCAGCAAGGCTGGGGCGTAATTTTATTACAGTGGGGCTGGGAGCATCATTTATTGCTGGGGGCATCATTTATTACAGAGGGGGCTGGGAGCATCATTTTATTGCAGGGGTGCTGAGGGGAATCATTTATTGCTGGGGGCATAATTTATTACAGAGAGGGGTTGGGAGCATAATTTTATTTCAGGGGTGCGGGGGGAATAATTTATTGCTGGGGGCATAATTTATTACAGAGAGGGGTTGGGAGCATAATTTTATTTCAGGGGTGCTGGGGGAATAATTTATTGCTGGGGGCATAATTTATTACAGAGAGGGGTTGGGAGCATAATTTTATTTCAGGGGTGCTGGGGGGAATAATGTATTGCTGGGGGCATAATTTATTATGGGGGGCTGGGAGCCTAATTTTATTGCAGGGGTGCTGGGGGCATCATTGTATTGCTGGGAGCATCAATTTATTGCAGGGGTGCTGGGGGATCATTTTGTGCAGTGGGGCTGGGGTATCATTTATGATTTGACCACTGACTCCTATTGGTGTGGTGCATGTTACGTAAGGTGTCACTAATAAAAGCTCAATAACAAAGCTTGGCATACCATCATGTGTCACAATACCTCAAGATAATAAGATTTAAAATCATATAAAGTAAATACCACACAACTGTAATTTGTAGCTAATCAGCTTGCCTTTTATTGCAGCGAGGATGCGGGTCTCATTTTATTGCAGGGGTGCTAGAAGCATCATTTTATTGCAGGGGTACTGGGGGCATCATTTTATTGCAGCGAGGCTGGGGCATTATTTTATTGCAGGGGGGCTGGGAGCATCATTTATTGCTGGGGACATAATTTATTACAGAGGGGGGTTGGGAGCATAATTTTATTGCAGGGGTGCTGGGGGGGAATCATTTATTGTTGGGGGCATAATTTATTACAGAAGGGGTGCTGGGATCATAATTGTATTGCAGGGGTGCAGGGGGCATAATTTATTACAGAGGGGGGCTGGGAGCATAATTTTATTGCAGGGGTGCTGGGGGAAATCATTTATTTCTGGGAGCATAATTTATTACAGAAGGGGGCTGGGAACACAATTTTATTGCAGGGGTGCTGGGGACATAATTTTATTGCAAGGGGGCTGGGGGGAATCCTTTATTGCTGAGGGCATAATTAATTACAGAGGGGCTTGGAGCATCATTTTATTGCTGGGGACATCATTTACTGCTGAGGGCATCATTTATTACAGAGGAGGGCTGGGAGCATAATTTTATTGCAGGGGAGCTGGGGGGAATCATTTATTGCTGGGGGCATAATTTATTACAGAAAGGGTCTGGGAGCATAATTTTATTGCAGGGGTGCTGGGAGCATCATTTTATTGCAGGGGGTTGGGGAATCATTTATTGCTGGGGCATAATTTATTACAGAGGGGGGCTGGGAGCATAATTTTATTGCAGGGGTGCGGGGGGTATCATTTTATTGCAGGGGGTTGGGGGAATCATTTATTGCTGGGGGCATAATTTATTACAGAGGGGGGCTGGGAGCATAATTTTATTGCAGGGGTGCTGGGGGTATCATTTTATTGCTGGGAGTTGGGGGAATCATTTATTGCTGGGGGCAAAATTTATTACAGAGGGGAGCTGGGAGCATAATTTTATTTCAGGGGTGCTGGGGGCATTATTTTATTGCTGGGAGCATAATTTTATTGCAGGGGTGCTGGGGGCATCATTTTATTGCAGTGGGGCTGGGGTATCATTTATGATTTGACCGCTGACTCCTATTGGTGTGGTGCATGTTACATAAGGTGTCATTAATAAAAGATAAATAACAAAGCTTGGCATACCATCATGTGTCACAATACCTCAAGATATGGATTTAAAATGGTATAAAGTAAATACCACACAACTATAATTTGTAGCTAACTAGCTTGCCTTAGTTACAGTAAGTACCTGTCTGCAACAGTGGCTTCCCATTTCTATATATTTTTGCTTTGGGTTTTCATGGTATTATTATATGTAAGATTATGTGAATATTGGACATCAATGTCTGTCTACATCAAAAAATGTAACTGCAAAGTTAAACTTTACTTTCATTGTACCTTGGTGTAACTAAATGTAAAGCCAGATTTGTTTTCAGTTGCATATAAAATGCACACTTATGAGAAGGCATTCCAATGTACACTACCTAACTGCTTTCTATAATGGCTGGGGCTATGAATCAAACCTTATTACAACAGGTAGCTGCCATACCTTGGTATTCTAAATAAAGCATTAACATCTTAAAAAAAATAAAAAAAATGTTTACAAGTATCTCTATTACTCTTGTGTACTGTGTAGTGTGTGTATGGGGTGTGTGTGGGGGGTGAGGTGGGTGTGTTTGTGTGGGGTGGGTTTGTGTGTGTGTGTGTGGGTGTGTGTGTGTGGGGGCTGTGTGTGTGTGTGTGTGGGCTGTGTGTGTGTGGGGGGGGGCTCTGTATGTGTGTGTGGGGGCTTTGTGTGTGTGGGCTGTGTGTGTGTGGGCTGTGTGTGTGTGTATGTGGGCTGTGTGTGTGGGGGGGGCTCTGTGTGTGTGTCGGGGGGGGGGCTTTGGCTGTGTGTGGGGGCTGTCTGTGTGTTTGTGTGGGCTGTGTGGTACAGTGCATTGCCCCATTTCTTTAAGTATTTATTGTTCTGGGTAGAGGCCACTGCGCTGTTATTCTGCCTATGGACCTGCACTTGCTAGGGCCGGCCCTGGCGTCTCTGTAATGTTCTTGTTATCATAAGAAAACACATAAAAATAAGGCCCAGTTCAACTCAACTGTCCCTAATTTTCAGCATAATTCTTCATTATATACATTAACAGTTGTATAGTAGAAATGGTTTATTGCAATATATACAATGCTATAGTGCTCCACATTAGTGGATTTGTATGTTTTGTTTTTATAAAATGATGTGCATTACCTTAAATTATTTTTCTCCCAATTTTTTTCATTTTAAAAACGGGGGGTGGGGTTGGAGGTGGAGATGGGGTGGGGTTGGAAGCGGAGATGGGGCGGTGTTGGAGGCAGAGATGGGCGGAGTTAGATGCAGAGACGGGGCAGGGTTGGAGGCGGAGAGAAAGGGGGGCCCCATTTTGTCAACCTTCCTTAGGCCCGCAATGGCTAAGGCCGGCCCTGGCTACGCACTCTGACAGGCCCGCCAATCCACACATATGGAATATTGGGCAGGCTTGTCAAAGTATTATTGCACATTTATATATACTGGTGAAACAACTCTCCAGCACTAGGATCAGCCCAAATCAGCTGGACTTAATCCAGATCACAAAAGGGCTCTCCTGTTGCTACGATCAGTTACAGCACTAGGCGAGACCTGGCTTCCCCAAAAGTCTATGATTTGTGCGAAGGTATCCAAAGTCAGCTCTCCAGGTCCCAACACTGTGTTTGTTTAGGAGCACCTACTAGGTAAGCCCCTTCATGATAATGCGATAAGATGGAGCCCTTCATGTGCGCTAGCCCAACCACGTTAAGATCTAAATCGAGAAACACAATGTATAAAATGCATATTTTACATTCCTATGTTCTTCACAAACTCCTAGATTACGAGTTTTGCGCTATAGAGGGTGCAAAACGAACGCAACAAAAACAAAAATTCACCCTCCATAGCACTGCCATTACAAGTTTCTGAAAAGCCTCCTTGTGCGTGCAATATGGTGGTGATAAGCTCCATACCTCACAAAATCCAAGGGCTGAGAATATGTGCTCGTGCACGCTTTCCCCATAGACATAAAAAAAAAAAGAAAAAAAACAAACACCTGAAGCGCGGAATCAAAAGCTCCGTAACGCATTTGATGTCAAGGGGGGAAAAAGTTAAGTTTAAACCTAACACCCTAACATAAACCCCAAGTCTAAACACCCCTAATCCGCCGCCCCAACATCGCTGACACCTAAAGTTAATAACCCCTAATCTGCCGCTCCCGACATCGCTGCCACGAATAAAAGTTATTCACCCCTATTCCGCCGCTCCCCGCCACAGCCGCCACTATGAAGTTATTAACCCCTAATCCGCCGCTCCCAACATCGCTGACACCTAAATAAAGTTATTAACCCCTAATCTGCCACTCCCGACATCGCCGCCACTTATAAAAGTTATTAACCCCTATTCCGCCGCTCCCCGACATCGCCGCCACAAAATAAAGTTATTAACCCCTAAACCTCTGTCCTCCCACATCACCACCACTAAATAAAACTATTAACCCCTAAACCGCCAGCCCCCCACATCGCAAAAAACTAAATTAAACTATTAACCCCTAAACCTAACAACCCCCCTAACTTTATATTAAAATTACAATATCCCTATCTTAAAATAAATAAAAACTTACCTGTGAAATTAAAAAAACCTAAGTTTAAACTAAAAATTAACCTAACATAACTATTATACTAAAATTAAAATAACGACCAATTAAAAAAACTAAATTACACATAAAAAAAATTAACACTACTACTATTCAAATCAGCCAACAAAATTTCAGTAGCTCTCATCCTATTGGCTGATTTGAACAGCCAGTAGGATTTCAGTAGCTCTCATCCCCTTGGCTGATTTGAATGTCAAGAATCAAATCAGCCAATAGGAATGCAAGAGGACGCCATTTTGAAAAGGCTCCCTTGCATTAAAGATCCAGTGTACGGCGGTGACCATATGAAGAGGATGCTCTGCGACGAATGTCTTCAAGGATGGATCCCCTCCGCGGGATGAAGATAGAAGACGCCGCAGGGATGAAGATAGAAGATGCCGTCTGGATGAAGATAGAAGATGCCGCCTGAATGAAGACTTCTCGCCGCCTGGATGAAGACTTCTCGCTGCCTGGATGAGGATGGATGTCGGACTTCAGAAACTGTGAGTGGATCTTCGGGGGTTAGTGTTAAGTTTTTTTTTACTTTTTTTGGGTAATTTTTTTTTTTTTTAAATTAGGGTTTGGTCTTTTTTAAAAGAGCTGAATGCCCTTTTCATGGCAATGTAAAAGAGCTGAATGCCCTTTTAAGGGCAATGCCCATACAAATGGCCTTTTCAGGGCAATGGGTAGCTTAGGTTTTTGTTAGAGTTAGGTTTTTTTTATTTTGGGGGGGTTGGTTGGTTGGGTGGTGGGTTTTACTGTTGGGAGGTCTTTGTATTTTTTTCCAGGTAAAAGAGCTGATTTTTTTAGGACAATGCCCTACAAAAGGCCTTTTTAAGAGCTTTTGGTAGTTTATTGTAGGTTAGGGTTTTTTTTATATTTTGGGGGGGCTTTTTTATTTTTATAGGGCTATTAGATTAGGTGTAATTGTTTTTTTATTTTGGATAATTTTGTGTGTTATTTTTTTCGTAATGTAGTGTTTGTGTTATTTTTTGTAATTTAGTATTTTAATTTTTTTGAAATTTTAGACTTAATTTTTTTTAGTAGTGTTAGGTTTTTTCAATGTGTAATGTAGTTTTTGTAATTGGTAGTTATTTTAATTTTTACTATAATAGTTGTTAGGTTTATAACTTATTTTTTTTTATTTCACCGGTAAGGTTTTTTATTTATTTTAAGGATAGGGATATTGTCATTTAAAAATTTAAAGTAAGGGGGTGATAGGGTTAGGGGTTTAATAGTTTAATTTATTTAATGGCAATGTTGGGGTGCTGGTGGTTTAGTTGTTAATCCGGTTTATTTAGTAGTGGCGATTGTGGGGGGCCTGGAGGTTTTGGGCGTGGTTTTGGGTTAATAGGTTTAGTTAGTGGCGGGTAGGTAGTGTCAGGGAGGGGTGGAATAGGGTTAATAACTTTATTATAGTGGGGGGATGTGGACGGGCGGCAGATTAGAGATTAACTAACATTTTAAATAGTGTTTGCGATGCGGGAGGGCCTCAGTTTAGGAGTTAATAGGTAGCTTTATGGGTGTTAGTGTACTTTGCAACACTAGTTATGAGTTTTGTGAAACATTTTTGTGGCGCAAAACTCACAACTAATGCTTTCATATAGCCGGAAATGGATCATGTCGGTATAGGCTTGTAACGCAAGCATTTTAGCCCGGACCCATTTTTTCAAATTCTGGATTGATGTTTGCGTTACCAGGCGAAAATGCTTGCGGTATAGCTATACCGACAAGACTCAAAATGGCTGCGTTAATATTTTTAAGCTGAAATGGCCATTTTTTCAGCGTTAAAACCGTAACGCAAACTTGTAATCTAGGTGAAAGAAAATAATCTATATTTTTTATTAAATGTGTGTTAAAATAGATATATATTCTATATGTATATATCATCTGAAACTGAAGCAGATAATCTACTTTTTATTATTAAATGTTGTGTGTGTATATATATTATATATATATATATATATATACAGGGAGTGCAGAATTATTAGGCAAGTTGTATTTTTGAGGATTAATTTTATTATTGAACAACAACCATGTTCTAATGAAACCCAAAAAACTCATTAATATCAAAGCTGAATAGTTTTTTGGAAGTAGTTTTTTAGTTTGTTTTTAGTTATAGCTATTTTTAGGGGGATAATCTGTGTGTGTGCAGGTGACTATTACTGTGCATAATTATTAGGCAACTTAACAAAAAAACAAAATATAATCCCTTTCAATTATTTATTTTTACCAGTGAAAACCAATGCTAACATCTCAACATTCACAAAATATACATTTTCTGACATTCAAAAACAAAACAAAAACAAATCAAGTGACCAATATAGCCACCTTTCTTTGCAAGGACACTCAAAAGCCTGCCATCCATGGATTCTGTCAGTGTTTTGATCTGTTCACTCCAACATTGCGTGCAGCAGCAACCACAGCCTCCCAGACAGCTGTTCAGAGAGGTGTACTTGTATTCCCTCCTTGTAAATCTCACATTTGATGATGGACCACCAGGTTCTCAATGGGGTTCAGATCAGGTGAACAAGGAGGCCATGTCATTAGATTTTCTTCTTTTATACCCTTTCTTGCCAGCCACGCTGTGGAGTACTTGACGCGTGTGAATGGAGCATTGTCCTGCATGAAAATCATGTTTTTCTTGTAGGATGCAGACTTCTTCCTGTACCTCTGCTTGAAGAAGGTGTCTTCCAGAAACTGGCTGTAGGACTGGGAGTTGAGCTTGACTCCATCCTCAACCCGAAAAGGCCCCACAAGCTCAATCTTTGATGATACCAGCCCAAACCAGTACTCCACCTCCACCTTGCTGGCGTCTGAGTCGGACTGGAGCTCTCTGCTCTTTACCAATCCAGCCCACGGGCCCATCCATCTGGCCCATCAAAGACTCACTCTCATTTCATCAGTCCATAAAACCTTAGAAAAATCAGTCTTGAGATATTTCTTGGCCCCAGTCTTGACGTTTCAGCTTGTGTGTCTTGTTCAGTGGTGGTCGTCTTTCAGCCTTTCTTACCTTGGCCATGTCTCTGAGTATTGCACACCTTGTGCTTTTGGGCACTCCAGTGATGTTGCAGCTCTGAAATATGGCCAAACTGGTGGCAAGTGGCATCTTTGGCAGCTGCCACGCTTGACTTTTCTCAGTTCATGGGCAGTTATATTGCGCCTTGGTTTTTCCACATGCTTCTTGCGACCCTGTTGACTATTTTGAATGAAACGATTGATTGTTCGATGATCACGCTTCAGAAGCTTTGCAATTTTAAAAGTGCTGCATCCCTCTGCAAGATATCTCACTATTTTTGACTTTTCTGAGCCTGTCAAGTCCTTCTTTTGACCCATTTTGCCAAAGGAAAGGAAGTTGCCTAATAATTATGCCACACCTGATATAGGGTGTTGATGTCATTAGACCACACTCCTTCTCATTACAGAGATTCACATCACCTAATATGCTTATGGTAGTAGGCTTTCGAGCTATACAGCTTGAGTAAGGACAACATGCATAAAGAGGATGATGTGGTCAAAATAATCATTTGCCTAATAATTCTGCACTCCCTGTATATATATATATAAAACTGTATATGTAAAATAAATATTGATACCTATATATCTATAGGAATAGATTTGCAGGAATCGGTTATAAAAATATTGTATTTAAAGAATAAAAATAACATTATCCTGTAAGTGAACAACATTGGAATGTGAAATATGTACAATAAATATACAGTAAAACACATATAAACACATAGAAAATATACATAGACATATATAATATATTATATATATATATACACGTATATATATATATGTATATATATTTACCTATATATATATATAGAATGTATTTATGAATTAATAGAATCATATTCTGCTATGTGAAGAACCTTTGTGTTGGGTTAGCGTACTTGGATAAACGTGTTTGCACAACTTATTGGGTGTTTTTTTCCCACTTTTCGCGCCTCCATTGAAGTCTATGGGAGAATACGTTAATGCAATCTCGATATTGCAACTTCAGTTTTTTTGCGCGTGTCAAGTTAATGCGAGAGAAAACGTATTACTTTCAACTCACAAAAAGCCTTAGTCGAGCACAGTTAGCGTGCGAGCAGGATTGATAAATAGTGCTTCACTAGTAATCTAGCCCTTTAAAAGGATGCCTACGCTTATTGCCCGTTCCTATAGAGCTTTCTATGAAGACCTTCCAGTCAGAGAATCTGCAATAGCTGCACAGAAGCACATTGTTGTCATAAAAAAAGTACTAAAACCAGTGGGTTATACTTTATACAAATCAATGTTAACATGTTTTATTCATAATTTTTAAAGGATTTTACTTTGTATTTATTTTTTTAACTTCATTTGTGCAGTGTTCATTACTTCCATGACCCTGCCCACAAGGGGGTCTGGGGTCCTCTACAAGAAGGCATATCTAACTTGACGCCATAAATATTTCTAGGGTAATATGAAACTGGCTACTATCAATGAAGCAAGATAAACATAAAGTCAGTTTCTGCTCATGCTCAGAAGAGGCAGAATGCAACATAAATTCTCAGAATGTCTGCTCTCCCTTATCAAGCTGCAGGCAGTGGCTATACTGATAAGTTCTTATTTTGCAAGAAAATAAGTACGTTGTTTGTTTATTTAACACAATCTTCTTTTTATGTTTACTTTTTTTTATGTTTACTTTAATTTCACATATTTTTTTACTAATGGAGCACTGTTTTAAATCCATTTAACCCATGAGAATATGCAGCAACCTATCTGATCTGTGATTTATGGAAAATAGTAATTTATTTACATATATGTATGAATACTTTTTTATTTTCCATTTCCATGAGATATACCTAAACCCCTTAAGCCTTGCGAATGTCGCTACTACTTCACAGGGTACTTTGCCTAGTGTACCTTGTTAATGTAGTAGCTACAACCTACTTTTTGTGCTGCCATCCTGGCTGTTGGCAAAAAGAACTATCGGAACTAATGTTCCACAAAAAGAAATGCTATCTAGGCACTCTATGCCCAGACTAATGTATAAGTTGGGGACTTAGGCCTAAATAAAGTATAACTTTTATTATTATAATTAAAAGATGGGATACAACACACAAATTAAAATCACTATCAGAAATTCCACTGCTATTATACAAGGTCCCTTGGTTACTTAGTATACGCCTCTTGCTTATTGAGTAATATTTAGGGACAGCTTTTATTGGGTCCTGCTGCTTAACGGTTCCTGTATTTATTCCAGAATCTGATTAATATCAACTGTTCAATATTCTAATTGTCTTCCAGCCACGTTGTGGTGGTTGATCGAATTTAATATACACTTGTGTTGTTGAGTTGGTTCTAAAGCGTATACAAATCAACATGAAATTGTCTATTTTGTTATACCTCACTTGAGTATTTCCTGGCTGTTGGTTCTGACAGCTAAGATGCAGCAGAGGCAGAAGGCATTTCCCTTCAAATGGTAAGGTAGTGCTGGACGTGCTCCCAATACCATATGAAGGTGAATGTCAGATCGTTACAGAAAGGGACACGTCTCTGTCACTGTCTGTAATTATCTCTGTTGGTGCTGGCGAGAAGTGTGGGAGGGAAGGCGGGAGGAGGGTGGGCGGACCCAGCGGCGAAGAGGATGGGGAGTGACCTTATTCTACAGACAAAAAATTGAAGGAGAGGGAGGAATATCACACTGCGCTATGGAAAAGGGGGTGAGGGAGGGGGACCTGCTACACTACAGAAAAAAAATAGTAAATATTAAAAAACAAATAAAAAATAAATAAAATCCAAACAAAATAGGTACTGGCAGCTGTCTAGTGGCAACTAGTGAGGGGCGAAGAGTCAGACAGCTGTTTGGGGGGATCAGGGGAGGTGGTGGGTGGGTGAGGAAGTATTCCCTTTACTACAAAAATTAAAATACATACTATGCGTAATTGCATACTGGTAGACTGTCTGCCAGTACCCTAAGATAATGGTGACCAGTGGCGGTGAGGAAGCTAAAAGAGCTGTTTGTCGAGGGATCATGGAGGGATCAGGGGGTGGAAGGTGTCAGATGGGAGGGTAATCTCTACCACTACAGCTAAATAAACCTTACTAAGCTATCTAATTAACTACTTTACTGCCGGACATTTGAGAAGTGATGTGCGCAGATGCAATTAGCGTCCTTCTAATTGCCCACAAACAATGGCAAAGCCTTGAATGTCTGTCTGTTTCTGAACAAAGAGGAGCCCAGAGAAGCTTTTACATCCATTTGTGTAATGTAGTATGTAAATAATATCAGTGAGAAACCAAAGTTTGTGAAGAAGTTAACAATTTTTTTTAACATGAATGCATTTGGTGGCATGAAATATAAACAAAATGGGTCTAGATCAATACCTTTTGTTTTCTACTAATATTATATATTTTATATATTATATATATATATATATATATATACAGGTAGCCCTCAGTTTACCGCCGGGGTTAGGTTCCAGAAGGATAATGGCTGTAAATCGAAACCATGTAAATTGAAAACCCAGTGTATATGTAAGTCAATGGGAAGTGAGGGAGTTTAGGTTTCCAAACCCCTCTCAAAATTTGTCATAAGTAACACCTAATACATTATTTTTAAAGCTTTGAAATGGAAGACTTTAAATGCTAAACACGCATTATAAAACTAATAAAATAATCACACAACACAGAATATATAATTAAACTAAGTTAAATGAACAAAAAAATTGCTAAACAGCATAAAAACCCTAATAAAATAATCTACACAACACAGACTTCACTTGCATTTTTTTCTGCAGCCAGTTCTTTCTATGCATTCCAATCTGGACTGATTTATAGATAGGTAGATCTTGTTCCTTTGAAATCTGCTCGATAGCTCAGGTCTGGTTAAACTGATTAATTTCAGCTTGCTTGGCTTTGCTGCAACACAAGCGGACAGCTCCACCTACTGGCTATTTTAATAAATGCACTGTTTCTCAATGCTTTTCAATAGCAGTCACATAACTGGAAAAAAAGGTTGTTATTCTGAAACCGTGTAAATTGAACCGTTGTAAAACGAGGGCCGCCTGTATATATATATATATATATATATATATATATATATAGATATATAGATATATATTTCATTTTTTATTTTTATAGGTAAATAAATAAAAACAAAGCTCTATTTCTGTTTAAATGGAGTGATAGCAAAAATGCTAAAAATGTTCTGGTCTTTTGGAAAAGTTTTTCTCTTCAATTCCCAGTCCTTAAAGGGTCAAAAGGGTCATTAAAGTCGAATAATTACATGCTCTACGTCATTAGAGCAGGTCATTTTAATACTAGCAAACCTACACTACTGTGTGTTTGACCCCAGCAGAAACTGACGCTGATCCAATCAGCAGTGCTAGTTACATGACACATGGCTGCGTATGAATGTATATGTTATTGTTCAATTTGGTGAGAACTGTTTGGAATATGTCTTTGTATTTAGACTACGTATTTTGGTTTCAACCCTCAATAAAAAAATAAAAACAAAACTACTGATACTATATCTTCCGCTCTTTCTCACTCCTTTGACATACAAGAAGAAAAGTTGATTTCATTGTAAGGCTAAATCACAATAATTTGGGGGAACCTTTCAGCTTAATGATCTACCATGCATAGATATCACAATACATTATATTACTGCAGTATTTGTGTAGTTATGATATTAGTTACTTTAACAGAAAAAAGAGTTCAACATTTGCACCCATATTGCTCTAGAAGCACAATCAAATCAAATGTTAATAAAAGTATTTATTTTTTTTTACGAAAATAATTGTACATGAAGCTGTAAAACTGCCTCTTTTAAAAAATGTATTACAATGTATGTTGCAAGTTTTATACTTGCTTATACCAGTCCATTTCTGCCAGCAGAGCTTCGGGAGTTGTCTTACAGAACCAATGAGCAATTGGGCAGCTTACAACAATTTAACAGCTAATTTTATTGTATTTATTTGTTACTTTGTTATATGTGTGACACAAATATTACTAGTTCATAGCCTGTTATATAGATGCTGCCATATGTATGCATTCCTAGACAGTGTCTTACCTTTATCTATAGTACGCCTGAAACAGCGGAGACAGTCATTTCTTCACATGATACAACAGTCTGTGCTCTTTTGTGCCTGAAGCTTTTCTTACTGAGTCAAATACTTGAACTGAACTGCAAATTCGACTAACACAAAAGCTACAAGTTTCCTCTCTTATCTTTGTTGACTTCTCTTTTATAATTTCTTGTTTGCTTACTGGCATGCATCAAATAGAAAGACCTTTAAGGCTCCATGTCTGTATTCAATGACATTCAAACAATAGATAGAGCAGTCTGACATAGTTTTTTTTTTAAAGTCTGGGGGCTCTATTGACTGTTCCATCGACACCTGTAGTCTGTAGTGCACACATGCATTCCTGTGGATAAATATATTTATACATACATACATACATATGTACATGCATACATACATACATGCATGCATACATACATACATACATGCATACATACATACATACATGCATGCATACATACATACATACATATATACATACATGCATACATACACACATTTATGCATACATACATACATACATGCATGCATGCATACATACATATATACATACATGCATGCATACATATATACATACATACATGCATGCATACATACATATATACATACATGCATACATACATATATACATACATACATACATACATATATACATACATACATACATGCATACATACATACATACATACATACATACATACATGCATGCATGCATACATACATATATACATACATGCATACATACATACATGCATACATACATACATACATACATGCATGCATATATACATACATATATACATACATGCATACATACATACATATATACATACATACATACATATATACATACATATATACATACATGCATACATACATACATGCATACATACATACATACATGCATACATACATGAGGAACCATTGTAAGTGCAATTATAAAGCTGTAGCAGAAAGTAAGAATCTACAGATGCCATGTAGTTGATCATTAGAATATATATGTGGAATTATAGGAGCTACAAGGAATATGCATTTGATCTGAGGTATCATTTGAGCACACTATGGGCATAATGGGGCCAAGCTATAAAGTCTTATTTGTGCATATTCAGTAACGGCATAAAAACAGCTGCCTCAGCCATACTATTGATACAAGGTTTCAATAGTGTCAAATGAGAACTGCAAGGATCATATATTTGTTCTGAGGTGTAGTTTGACTATATAACTAGCATAAAATGAGTCACGGTATAGTGTATCAGGTCTTAAGTTTAATTTGTGCATATAGCTATCATAAAAATAGGTTATAGAGGCCATGCATTTAACTGGCATCTAATCTGTTTCAGGGGCCCAACCCCTGCTATAAAGGTGGCTACATGGGGTGTACAGCTGATCCAAATTCTCACTTGAACATATGTCTGACATAAAATGGAACTGTAGGGGCCATGCATCTATTTTGAGACCATGAGGCCTATTTATCAAGCCGTCAACCGCAAATATGCTGGAATTCCGCAGCGTAATTGTGGCAAGCCTGATTCGCCTTATTTATCAAAGCCTACAGACCGGCAAAAGTTGAAATCTGTGACGTAACATACGATCCGCCGGTCTCAGTCTGACACAGATCGATACGTCATTACAGATGTTCTGAATACAAATTTAGCACTATCTGACTACTTTGCAAGTTATCAAACAGGTACGCTTGCCACTATTCCAGCCCAGCGTACCTACTTTTCAATCCGCCGCCCTCGAGGCTGCAGATGCCATAGGAATCAATGGGAGTCTGAAAGCAGTGAAAGCTTATATTCGCTGCTGCCAGATATCCCATTGATTTCTATGGTAGAAAATATGTAACGTTTACACATAACACCCTAACAAGCCGAGTCTAAACAACCGTAATCTGCCGCCCCAACATCGCCGCCACCTACATAATGTTATTAACCCCTATCCCGCCGCTCCCTGACACCGCCGCAACTAAATAAATGTATTAACCCCTATTCCGCCGCTCCCTGACACCGCCGCAACTAAATAAATGTATTAACCCCTATCCCGCTGCTCCCGGAGCCCTCCGCAACTAAATAAATGTATTAACCCTTAAACCTCTGGCCTCCCACATCACTACCACTTACTAAACCTATTAACCCCTAAACCGCCAGCCCCTCACATAGCCATAAACTAAAAACCTATTAACCCCTAAACCTAACAACCCGCTAACTTTATATTAAATATTAACTCATCCCTATCTTATAATAAATTTAAACTTACATCAGCCAATAGGATTTTTTTCAACCTTAATTCCCTATTGGTAGTTTAGTTTAGGCTAGGGGTTTTTTTATTTGGGAGGGGGGGCTTTTTTTATTTTGATAGGGCAATTAGATTAGGTGTAATTAGTTTAAATATCTTGTAATTTATTTTATATTTTGTGTAATTTAGTGTTTGTTTTTTTAATTTAAGTAATTGTATTTAATTTTTTCAACCTTAATTCCCTATTGGTAGTTTAGTTTAGGCTGGGGTTTTTTTTTATTTGGGGGGGGGGGGCTTTTTTATTTTGATAGGGCTATTAGATTAGGTGTAATTAGTTTAAATATCTTGTAATTTATTTTATATTTTGTGTAATTTAGTGTTTGTTTTTTTAATTTAGGTAATTGTATTTAATTTATGTAATTTATTTAATTGTTGCGTAATGTTAGGTGTTAGTGTAACTCAGGTTAAGTTTTATTTTAAAGGTAAATTTGTATTTATTTTAGCTACGTAGTTAGTAAATAGTCAATAACTATTTAGTAAGTATTCTACCTAGTTAAAATAAATACAAACTTGCCTGTAAAATAAAAATAAACCCTAAGATAGCTACAATGTAACTATTAGTTATATTGTAGCTAGCTTAGGGTTTATTTTATAGGTAAGTATTTAGTTTTAAATAGGAATTATTTGGTTAATGATAGTAGGTTTTATTTAGATTTATTTTAATTATATTTAAGTTAGGGGGTGTTAGGGTTAGACTTAGGTTTAGGGGTTAATAAATGTAGTATAGTGGCGGCGACGTTGGGGGCGGAAGATTAGGGGTAAATAAATGTAGGTAGGTGGCGGCGATGTTAGGGAGAGCAGATTAGGGGTTAATAATATTTAACTAGTGTTTACGATGCAGGAGTGCGGCGGTTTAGGGGTCCGGAGCGGCAGATTACGGGTTAATAATAATATTTCCGATTGGCTGAGAGAATTCTATCAGCCAATCGAAATCTAAGGGACGCCATCTTGGATGGCGTCACTTAAAGGAACCTTCATTCGTCGTGAGTCGTCATAAGAAGAGGATGCTCCGCGACGGATGTCTTGAAGATGGACCCGCTCTGCACCGGATGGATGAAGATAGAAGATGTCGTCTGGATGAAGACTTCTGCGTGTCTGGAGGACCACTTCTCCCGGCTTGGATGAAGACTTCTCCCGGCTTTGTTGAGGACTTTTTGCCGCTTCGTTGACGATGGATGTCCGGTCTTCAAAACTGTAAGTGGATCTTCGGGGGTTAGTGTTAGGTTTTTTTAAGGGTTTATTCGGTGAGTTTTAGTTTTAGATTAGGGTTTGAGCAGTAATAGAGCTAAATGCCCTTTTAAGGGCAATGCCCATCCAAATGCCCTTAAAAGGGCATTTGGATGGGCATTGCCTTTAAAAGGGCATTTAGCTCTTTTTCAGCCCAAACTCCTAATCTAAAAATAAAACCCACCCAATAAACACTTAAAAAAACCTAACACTAACCCCCAAAGATCCCCTTACAGTTTTTGAAGACCCGACATCCATCCTCAATGAAGCAGCAGAAGTCCTCATCGAAGCCGGCAGAAGTCTTCATCCAAGCGGGCCGAAGTCTTCATCCAAGCCGGCAGAAGTCTTCATCCAGGCGGCATCTTCTATCTTCATCCATCCAGCGGAGACCGGCTCCATCTTCAAGACATCCAGCGCAGAGCATCCAATCAGCCAATAGAATGCGAGCTCAATCCTATTGGCTGATTGGATCAGCCAATAGGATGAAAGCGCAATCCTATTGGCTGATTGCAACAGCCAATAGGATTTTTTCAACCTTAATTCCGATTGGCTGATAGAATTCTATTAGCCAATCGGAATCTAAGGTTTTAGTTTTAGATTAGGAATTTGGGCTGAAAAAGAGCTAAATGCCCTTGTAAGGGCAATGCCCATCCAAATGCCCTTTTCAGGGCAATGGGGAGCTTAGGTTTTTTAGATTAGGTTTTTATTTGGGGGGTTGGTTGTGTGGGTGGTGGGTTTTACTGTTGGGGGGGTATTTGTATTTTTATTTACAGGTAAAAGAGCTGATTTCTTTGGGGCAATGCCCAGCAAAAGGCCCTTTTAAGGGCCATTTGTAGTTTATTGTAGGCTAGGGTTTTTTTTTTATTTTGGGTGGGCTTTTTTATTTTCATAGGGCTCTTAGATTAGGTGTAATTAGTTTAAATATTTGATAGTTTATTTTTTATTTTTTGTAACTTAGTGTTTTTTATTTTTTGTAACTTAGTTGTTAGTGTTTTGTAACTTAGTAATATTTAATAGTAGATTTAAATAATTTGAGTAGGGTTAGGTTTTTAAATATGTAATATAGTTAATTTAATTTGTAGTTTAATGTAATTTTATACTAAGTATAATAGTTAGGGTAGATTAATTATTAGTTTAATATAGTTTAATGTAATTGTAGTATAATAGTTAGGGTAGGTTAATTAGTAGTTTAATATAGTTTATTTTAATTCTAAAGGTAAGTTTAAATTTATTATACGATAGGGATGAGTTAATATTTAATGTAAAATTAGCGGGTTGTTAGGTTAAGGGGTTAATAGGTTAATTTAGTTTATGGCGATGTTAGGGGCTGGCGGTTTAGGGGTTAATATGTTTGGTAAGTGGTAGTGATGTGGGAGGCCATGGGTTTAGGGGTTAATATATTTATGTAGTTGCGGTGGGCTCCGGGAGTGGCGGAATAGGGGTTAATAACTTTATTAGAGTTGTGGTGGGCTCCGGGAGCGGCGGTTTAGGGGTTAATACATTTGTTTTGTTGCGGTGGGCTCTGGTAGCAGTGGGATAGGGGTTAATTACTTTATTAGAGTTGCTGTGGGCTCCGGGAGTGGCTGGATAGGGGTTAATAACTTTATTTTGGTGGCGGCAGGGTCCGGGAGCGGCAGGATAGGGGTTAAACTTTTTAGTATAGTGGCGGTGTTTAGTGACAGGGTATAAATAAAGTTGGGAAAAAGCTGCGATGTTAGGAGATCGAGGACTGTTTAGTTAACAACAGTCCGCTGCTTATCGCCCCTTACTTGGGCTGGCGGTTTAGGGGTTAATATGTTTGGTAAGTGGTAGTGATGTGGGAGGCCATGGGTTTAGGGGTTAATATATTTATGTAGTTGCGGTGGGCTCCGGGAGTGGCGGAATAGGGGTTAATAACTTTATTAGAGTTGTGGTGGGCTCCGGGAGCGGCGGTTTAGGGGTTAATACATTTGTTTTGTTGCGGTGGGCTCTGGTAGCAGTGGGATAGGGGTTAATTACTTTATTAGAGTTGCTGTGGGCTCCGGGAGTGGCTGGATAGGGGTTAATAACTTTATTTTGGTGGCGGCAGGGTCCGGGAGCGGCAGGATAGGGGTTAAACTTTTTAGTATAGTGGCGGTGTTTAGTGACAGGGTATAAATAAAGTTGGGAAAAAGCCGCGATGTTAGGAGATCGAGGACTGTTTAGTTAACAACAGTCCGCTGCTTATCGCCCCTTACTTGGTGCACAGCTTTTTGACAGCTTTTTTAATAAATAAGGAGAGCGTATTCAGGTCCACGGCCGCGATGTTAGGCAATGTCAGGCGAGTGTATTGGTGCCGGCGAATGCAGCACAGTTGACGGCTTGATAAGTAGGCCTCCATATGTGGACACATTGCTAGAATAAAAAGGGCTGCAGGGGCCATGCTCTGATCTAATTTCCCACATGGACATATAGATGACATAAAGGGAGCTGCATGGGCTATTCATCTTACATGAAGCTTTATTTGGTTATATAGCTGACAAAAAGATGTTTATGGCCCACGCAACTAACCAGAGTTCTTAAAAGGTTCTTATCTGAGGTCTCTCTTGTTTAAATATTGTACATAAAGGAAACTGCAGAAATATGCAAGATGTGAGAATTTGAGGATATATTTGGGCTATGCATTTGATCTTATGTTTTATTTGAGAATATAGCTAGAATAAAGTGAGCTGCAAAGACCATATTATTTGAGGCTACAGGGCCCATGCATATAACGTGTGGTACCATTTGGGCATATTACTGGCTTGAAGTAGAATGCACTGCAAGGACCATAAATCTAATATGAGATTTCACATAGGCATATAAATGGCATAAATGGGGCTCCAGGAGCCATGAATCTGACTTGGGTACATTGTTGCCATCAATGGTTGCTACATAAGCCATATGTCTGGTATAAAATTGCTTTATGGGCTATTCATCCTATTTAAAGGGACAGTATACACTCATTTTCATATAACTGCATGTAATAGACACTACTATAAAGGATAAGATCCACAGATACTGATATAAAAATCCAGTATAAAATGGTTTAAAAACGTACTTAGAAGTTCTCAGTTTAGCTCTGTTGAAAAGATAGCTGGAAAGCCCACTGCAAGTGGAAAATAAGACACTCTTCCCAAGTTGGAGTAGCTATATGACGGTATTCTCCTAAAACTTTAGGGCTTGGTTAGGAGTCTTAAAATCAGAGCAATGTTATTTAAAAATAAGCAAAACTATACATTTAAAAAAAAAAAAAAACTTTATGGGCTGTATAAATAGATCATCTACAAAACATTTATGCAAAGAAAAAATGAGTGTATAATGTCCCTTTAAGGTAATATTCTCGTAAACAGCTGGCATAAGGCTTCATACCTTTTGATTCAAGGTCTCAATTGGGCATTTGGGGCTAGATTACAAGTGGAGCACTAAATATTGCTTGCTCGCAAACGATATTAGCACCCCACTTTGTAATACCAGTGCACGATAATGTGCGCTGGTGTTGCAAGTTAAAACTGCTGCCCATTCCTGCACTACTTACCCCGTTCACTCTGCAAGGTTCTGACGGCATCAGAACGAGTTTCCCATAGGAGCCACAAGAGCGCACTTCCATAGGCTCCTTTGAGAACCTCATTCTGATGCCGTCAGAACCTCGCACAGCGAAGGGGGTAAGTAGCGCAGCAATTTTAAATATATATGTATATAAATATATATATATATGTATGTGTTAATATGTGTATATACACATACTAACACATAAATATATATGTATATATTCATATACTTATATATTTACATTGCTGTCTATTGGAAGACACAGTTCCCATAGACTGCAATGTAAAGGCACTTTTTAGTTCCGATTTCTTTCTAACACCCCACTCCCACCAACTTTAAAGCTCCAAAACTGCCTAGCGCAGTTAATAAAAAAACTATAAAGCCCTGTATTTTGAGGGCATTTGGGGCACTTTTAGAAAAGTAACCAGAGATCTGATCTCTGGTTAATTTTCGGAGCACTAATTGCGACTGCAAGCTTGCGGTAGCAACAACCAGCCACTTGAAATGGCTAGTTAATTATCGTGCTCCTGCAAACAGGCAAATTTGCCCATTTGCGGCAGCGCAGTAATTTAGTGGTCCACTCAATCTAGCCCATAATTGGCATAAAGGGAACTGTGAATCTGACATGAACATTAATTTGAGCATAAAGCTAGCATAAAAAGAACCTTATTCTGCATATGCTGGATAACTAAGGTATAACTTCTGAGTTATAACTTACAAGCAAAATAGATTATATCAAAATAATTTCAATTTTAGTATGTTAACATTAGTTACTTACAACCAGTAATCATTTTTCTACACTTTTAAATTGTTACTCTTGCATAAAGTTGGTGTTTTTGTTTTGTAAGCACTGAAGAGCTTGCATATCATACTGCTGCACAAAGTAAACACATCGGCTAAGTTACGAGTTTTGCGTTAGGCTTAAAAAGCAGTGTTAGCCGGTCCTAACGCTGCTTTTTAACGCCCGCTGGTATTATGACTCTTGCAGGTACAGGTGTACCGCTCACTTTTTTGGACAGACTTGGAAATACCGCAAATCCACTTACGTAAATTCTCTTTTTTCAATGGAACTTGCATAGCGCCGTTATTACGAGTCTGCCAAAAAGTAAGCGGTACACCCTCTCCTGTCAAGACTGGTACCGCATATTAAAGTCAGTAGTTATTGAAGTTCAATCTGATTGGCTGATTAAATCAGCCAATCGGATTTTTCCTACCTTAATTCCGATTGGCTGATAGAATCCTATCAGCCAATCGGAATTCGAGGGACGCCATCTTGGATGACGTCATTTAAAGGAACCTTCATTCGTCGTTAGTCCGTCGGCCGAGGAGGATGTTCCGCGTCGGAGGTCTTGAAGATGGAGCCGCAGATGGATGAAGACTTCTGCCGGGTGGAGGACCTCTTCTGCCCCACGGATGGATGAAGACTTCTGCCGGATGGAGGACCACATCGCCCGGATTGGATGAAGAATTCGGCCCGGCTGGGTGAACATGGCTCAAGGTAGGGTGATCTTCAGGGGGTTACTGTTAGGTTTTTTAAGGGTAGGTTTTAGAGTAGGAGTGTGTGGGTAGTGGGTTTTAATGTTGGGGGGGGTCTTGTATTTTTTTTTACAGGTAAAAGAGCTGATTACTTTGGGGCAATACCCCGCAAAAATTTCGTTTTATTTAAATTATATTTAGGTTAGGGGGGTGTTAGGGTTAGGGTTAGACTTAGGTTTAGGGGTTATTAACTTTATTATAGTAGCAGCGACATTGGGGGCGGCAGATTAGGGGTTAATAATTGTAGGTAGGTGGCGGCGATGTTGGGGGGCAGATTAGGGGTTAGTTCAATTTATTATAGTGTTTGCGAGGCGGGAGTGCGGCGGTTTAGGGGTTAATACATTTATTATAGTGGTGGCAATGTCCGGTCAGCAGATTAGGGGTTAATAAGTGTAGGTAGGTGGTGGCGACATTAGGGGCAGCAGATTAGGGGTTAATAAATATAATGTAGGTGTCGGCGATGTTAGGGGCAGCAGATTAGGGGTTCATAGGGATAATGTAGGTGGCAGCGATGTCCGGTCGGCAGATTAGGGGTTAAATAATTTTATTATAGTGTTTGCGATGTGGGGAGGCCTCCGTTTAGGGGTTCATAGGTAGTTTATGGGTGTTAGTGTACTTTTTAGCACTGTAGTTAAGAGCTTTATGTTCTGGCATTAGCCCATAAAACTCTTAACTACTGACTTTTTTATGCGGTAGGAGTCTTGGAGGTAGAGGCTGTACCGCTCACTTCTTCCAAGACTTGTAATACCAGCATTAGCCAAATCCCATTAAAAAGATAGGATACGCAATTGACGTAAGGGGATTTGCGGTAGCCAAAAGTCACAGAAGAAAAGTGAGCGGTACACCTGTACCTGCCATACTCGTAATACCAGCGGTCGTTAAAAAGCAGCGTTAGGACTCCTTAACGCTGCTTTTTAAAGCTAATGCAGAACTCGTAATCTAGGCGTAAGATAGCTATAATATAACTAATAGTTACATTGTAGCTAGCTTAGGATTTATTTTTATTTTACAGGCAGGTTTGTATTTATTTTAACTAGGTAGAATAGTTATTAAATAGTTATTAACTATTTAATAACTACCTAGCTAAAATAAATACAAAAGTACCTGTAAAATAAAACCTAACCTAATTTACAATTACACCTAACACTACACTATAATTAAGTAAATTAACTAAATTAAATACAATTAAATAAATTACATACAATTACCTAAATTAAATTAGCTAAAGTACAAAAAAAAAAAAAACACTAAATTACAGAAAATAATAAACAAATTACAGAAATTTAAACTAATTGCACCTAATCTAATAGCCCTATTAAAATAAAAAAGCCCCCCAAAATAAAAAAAAAACCCTAGCCTAAACTAAACTACCAATAGCCCTTAAAAGGGCCTTTTGCGGGGCATTGCCCCAAAGTAATCAGCTTTTTTACCTGTAAAAAAAAATACAAACAACCCCCCAACAGTAAAACCCACCACCCACACAACCAACCCCCCAAATAAAAACCTATCTAAAAAAAACTAAGCTCCCCATTGCCCTGAAACGGGCATTTGGATGGGCATTGCCCTTAAAAGGGCAGTTAGCTATTTTGCCACCCAAAGTCCCTAACCTAAAAATAAAACCCACCCAATACACCCTTAAAAAAACCTAACACTAATCCCCTGAAGATCGACTTACCGGGAGACGTCTTCATCCAAGCCGGGCGAAGTGGTCCTCCAGACGGGCAGAATTCTTCATCCAAGCCGGGCAGAAGTGATCCTCCAGACGGGCAGAAGTCTTCATCCAGACGGCATCTTCTATCTTCATCCATCCGGCGCGGAGCGAGTCCATCTTCAAGACATCCAACGCGGAGCATCCTCTTCATTCTATCAGCCAATCGGAATCAGGGTAGAAAAAATCCTATTGGCTGATGCAATCAGCCAATAGGATTGAGCTCACATTCTATTGGCTGATTGGAACAGCCAATAGAATGCGAGCTCAAATTTTCTAATTTACTGCTATTATCAATTTTTCTTTGTTCTCTTGGGGGCCGATTTATCAAGCTCGGTAAGGCTCGCTGGAAACAGAAGTAATGAAGCAGCACTCTAAAGACCACTGCTCCATAACCTGTCCTCCTGCTCTGAGGTCATGGACAGAAATTAACCCGATTGCTAGTGGCCATTGCACCAGTAGTTCACGCGAACTGCTGGTGCAGTGATAAATGCTGACAGCGTATGTGACAGGGAAAAGTCTCTCAGTGTGGATTCTTATATGTATAGCGGCTAATTATGGATGTTTCTGTCCTTTTGTGAATAGTGAGGCATTTGGTGCATAGAACGAATAAGCACTAAAGTTGATTTGTTAGAGCACTTTGCATGGTCCTTAGCTTTGAAAATGGCGAGTGTGGAAAAAGGTCATGAACAGAAGAATAGGTGTGGAAGTAGCATGAACTTGTAGTGATAGAAGGAAGTTAAGATGGAAGATTTTCCCATAAACTCTTGGTTGTGCAGGAGTATATTTATCTTTATAGTAACTGGGTGAAGAGTTTGAAGACAGGTACATAGAGGAGTGTGCACAATGCGAGATAGAGTATGGCAAAAGAAGATCTGTAAATCAATACATGTCTGAACTTTTATTTGCACTACTTTTTGGGGCTTTAAGGTGGCAGAGGTAATTTTAGTATAACAGTTAGGTTAGATTAATTATTAGTTTAATATAGTTTAATGTAATTTAATATAACAGTTAGGGTAGGTAATTAGTAGTTTAATATAGTTTAATATAGTTTAATATAGTTTAATTTAAATCTAAAGGTAAGTTTAAATTTATTATAAGATAGGGATGAGTTAATATTTAATATAAAGTAAGAGGCTTGTTAGGTTTAGGGGTTAATAGGTTTAGTAAGTGGTAGTGATGTGGGAGGCCAGGGGTTTAGGGGTTAATACATTTATTTAGTTGCGGTGGGCTCCGGGAGCGGCGGGATAGGGGTTAATAACATTATGTAGGTGGCGGTGGTGTAGGGGGTGGCAGATTAGGGGTTAATAAGTATAATGTAGGTGTCAGCGGTGTTGGGGGCGGCAGATTAGGGGTGTTTAGACTCGGGTTACATGTTAGGGTATTAGGTGTAAACATAACTTTTATTCTCCCATTGGAATCAATGGGATATCGGGCAGCAGCGAACATAAGCTTTTGCTGCTTTCAGACTCCCATTGATTCCTATGGCACGGTGGGCCGGAATAGTGGTTAGATATTTGTTAATTAGCAAAAGTAGTCAGATAGTGCAGAATTTGTAATCGGAACTTCTGTAGTGATGTAAGTATCGATCTGTAGTATCGGACTGAGACCGGCGGATCGTATGTTACGTCACAAATTTAAACTTTGGATGGTCTGTAGGGTTTGATAAATAAGGGGAATCAAGCTCGCCTCAATTACGCTTCGAAATTCCATATCCCTCTATGTTTCCTGGCAAAAAAAAAAAAACTGGTTTTCTCAACTGACCCCTCACCATTCACATCTTCATATAAAAATAATTGATATTACAAGCTAGATGTAGTAGTAGAAGCAAGTGAGTTCCATGGCTCCCAAATTGCTCAATGTAAATCAGGGATACCCCTATTTAGGAAAATATTCTCCTACATAAGTTCAATCTAGTTAATAATATCTGCCACTTTCTGTAGTGTTGGGCTGGTTGTTGTTTCCAATACATAGCTAAAGCTAGTGACACCATCATCATAATAATATATATATATATATATAGATAGATAGATAGATAGATAGATAGATAGATAGATAGGTATACTTCTTAGTTTTAGTCAATTTGGGCATTTTCTAAATGGAGTTTGCATAATACTGGTCTAATACTGTGGGTAAACCTAGTTTAACACGATTGTGCTATTACAGGGCATTTCCACCAAATATGCAAATCAGCCTTAGCTGCTCCACAAGACCTCCAACATGTGGGTGGGTAAAAGTTAGAAACTCTATGGAGTCTAGAGGGAACCCAATGCCAGCTTGTAAGCAATTTAAAGTATAGTTAAAAAAGGGTTACACAATGAATAGCTGTCCTCAGGGCCGCCATCAGGGGGTGACGGGGTGACTCCTGTCAGGGGCCCAATGGGCCAGGTGGGCCCCATGAGGCAAGAACTAAAGTACTACAGCAGAGTGCTAATTGAGCATGGGAAATGTTATTACAAGTAGTAAAGTATTAGCATTTGAGAGTGTGCACTAAACCACTATGCACAGTGTGAGACAGACTTGGCACTTTGTTTGTACAGTGTGTGCCTGAGTCAGACGGCAGATCACTTTCATTTGCTGAGGAGGTAGGACTTACTGAGCAAATGTTTTTTTTATTTCTTTGTGCAATTTTAGATTGTAACTTCAGTGTGGTAGTAGTTGTATGGTGGGGCCAGGGATCCATAAAAACATTTTTTTAACAGCAGTGTATTTATGATTATTTGACAATGCTGTAGAAATTCTATATTTAGAACCATGCAGAAATGTTTCCTCCTCAATACACTAATGGTAGGTGCCCTTTTGGCAGATATGCATTTTTTAAATTTTTATATATATATATATATATATATATATATATATATAATATATATATATATTAATTACATTCCAGTTTACTGCCCCTTTATGCAAGGACTTTCCAGATGCAAGCAGGCATTTTATTTTACATCTGCATAAAATGTTATACTCTCAGACTAAGATTGCTCAGTGTTTGAAGTTAGACAGGTTAACTTAAAACAGTTCAGTTTACACTACAGCTGACTTAATTTTGAAATACATACCAATGAGCCTAAATCCTGCATTTAACCAGATCTAATGGTATGAGTACCAAAGCTTATGGTTCCACCAAGACCACATAGAGTACAGCATTTTCAAAATCCATAAGTACAGCTGACAGATGGGAACATTTGTACACTATATTTGAAGTGGTGCTCTTGGTTGGGGAAAATGGGGAAAAAACAAACAAACATATGTCAACCTTCAATCTAGCCATCTACCCAGATCATTAATGTACAATTTTGTATTCACAAAATTATTTTTGTTTGCACATTTACAAATATGATTCTTTAAAAAGTGATCTCTTAATTTCTACAATTTTTTTTATCATGCATGTCACACAATGTTGATTTAGGGGATGCAAGGTGCATAAATGTTTCCTCCTGTGAGTGTTTCTGTGGGTGTCTGTGTTTATGTCTTTCTGCTTTGGTTTGTGTCTCTATGAGTGTGTATGTTTTTTTTTTCCTGTGGGTCTCTCTGTGAGGGTGGGTGTGTATGTCTTTGTGCATTTTCTGTGGATGTCTGAGGGTGTGTGCATATATCTTTGAGCTTTTTCTATGGGTGTCTCTGTGAGGGTGTGTGTATGTTTGTCTTTGTGTATTTTCTCTGGATGCCTTTGTGAGGGTGGGTGTGTATGTCTGTGTTTTCTGTGGATGTCTCTGTGAGGGTGTGTGTGTGTATGCATGTATATATATCTGTCTGTGTTTTCTGTGGATGTCTCTGTGAGGGTGTGTGTATGTATTTGTGTGTTTTCTGTGGATGTCTCAGTGAGGGTGTGTGTGTGTATGTCTTTCTGTGTTTTATGTGGTTGTCTCTCTCTGTGTGTATGTCTTTGTGTGTTTTCTGTGGGTGTCTCTGTGTGTATGTCTTTGTGTGTTTTCTGAGGCTGTCTCTGTCTGTGTTTCCTTGGGTGTATGTGCAAGTTTGAGTTTGTGTGTGTGTCCATTGTCTGTTCCTTTTTAGGACATTTTGACCTTACTACTGATTATTCACATCTTTCAACAGACTTTGAGACTAACGAGACCTTTCCGGAAGTCACCAATCCACCATTTAACCTTTAAATTATTGTTTAGGCAGTTCAGGGCCCTTCCTTTCAGCCACTGCATGCTGTTGTCATCATTTAGTTGGCATCTTCCTTTACAAAAAGATAATCAGAACTCCATATTTTGTTTTCTAAATCTTCTTTTTTTTACAAAACTGTAGTTTACCTCATAACTTGTCAGGTCAATAAACAAGTGCTGAGTTTTTGTGTCTGATTCTGTTTTTGTGTTTATTTGTGTGTCTGCTAGAGTGTCTATATGTGAATCCTTATGTGTGAGTGTGTGTGTATGAGTTTGTCTGTGTGTGTGTGTATGTTACTACCTTTACAACATTTCCAAGTTTAAATAGACACTTAAGAATAAAGTGCATATACGTTTTAGTCACTTGGTCAAAAGGGGGGGGTCCCTGATCAATGGTTAAGTCAGTTAAATTTCTAGTGGCGGCCCTGGCTGTCCTAGTCGGCTTAAGAGAAGTCACCATCTGAGGTTGCTTGAATCTATGCCACAAATCCAAGCAATACCTAATTATTTTGTTGTCGAGAAATAAAGAAGGAATACAGTGTTTCAGGTTCCATACTAAGTCCTCAAGTAAGACGTCATATGATCTAGGCTTTTTCTAACTCAATTTTTTGATGTTCTGGGGGAAGTGATGCCAAATTTGGTACTATGAGTGGGTCTATTAGAGGGGACAAATCTACACACTTAAGTGAAGCTTACATTGGTGGTGTTAATCATTTTCAGCATTCCAATAGCAATTAAAATGGAATTTAAATTAAAAATGAACTAGTTTATTAATACTACTTTAGAAGGTTGAAGTCCACAAAGAACAAGAACAATTTAAAAAACAAAAAAGAAAACTATCATACAATTTAAAATCATATAATTCTATCTCACAAAGATAAACTGGAGTCTATGATGGATATCTATCAAGTCGTCAACTATGCTGCACCAATATGCTCACCTAACATCGCGGCCACGGACCTGAATACGATCTCCATATTTATTTAAAAAGCCAGCAAAAAGTCGTGCACCAAGTACGGGGCGATGAGCAGCGGACTGTTGTTAACTAACAGTCATCGATCTTGCTGCTATTCGGCTTTTTCCCAAATTTATTTATACCCTGTCACTAAACATCGCCACTATACTAAAATGCTTAACCCCTATCCCGCCGCTCCCAGACCCCTCCGCAACTAAAGTTATTAACCCCTATCCCGCCACTCCCGGACCCCTCCGCAACTAAATAAAGTTATTAACCCCTATCCCGCCAATCCGGGACCCCTCCGCTACTAAATAAAGTTATTAACCCCTATCCCGCCGCTCCCGGACCCCTCCGCAACTAAATAAAGTTATTAACCCCTATCCCGCCGCTCCCGAACCCCTCTGCAATGAAATAAATGTATTAACCCCTATCCCGCCACTCCTGGACTCCTCCGCAACTAAATAAAAGTATTAACCCCTATCCCGCCGCTCCCGACCCCGCCGCAACCTAAATAAATGTATTAACCCCTAAACCCCTGGCCTCCCACATCACTACCATTTACTAAACCTATTAACCCCTAAACCACCAGCCCCCCACATCACCATAAACTAAATTAGGCTATTAACCCCTAAACCTAACAACCTGCTAACTTTACATTATAATTACCTCATGCCTATCTTATAATAAATGTAAACTTACCTTTAGAATTAAAATAATCTAATTTAAACTATTAATTAACCTACCCTAACTATTATACTAAAATTACATCAAACTATTTTAAACTATTAATTAACCTACCCTAACTATTATACTAAAATTACATTAAACTATATTAAACTATTAATTAACCTGCACTAACTATTATACTAAAATTACATTAAACTACAAATTAAATTAACTATATTACATATTTAAAAACCTAACCCTACTCAATTTATTTATTACTACAATAAAAAATTACTAAGTTACAAAAAATAACAACTAAGTTACAAAAAATAAAAAACACTAAATTACACAAAATAAAAAAGAAATTATCAAATATTTAAACTAATTACACCTAATCTAATAGCCCTATCAAAATAAAAAAAAACCTAACCTACAATAAACTACCAATGGCCCTTAAAAGGGCCTTTTGCGGGGCATTGCCCCAAAGAAATCAGCTCTTTTACCTGAAAAATAAAATACAAACACCCCCCCAACAGTACAACCCACCACCCACACAACCAACCCCCCCAAATAAAAACCTAATCTAAAAAACCTAAGCTCCCCATTGCCCTGAAAAGGGCATTTGTATGGGCATTGCCCTTAAAAGGGCATTTAGCTCTTTTACTGCCCAAAGTCCCTAACCTAAAATTAAAACCCACCCAATAAACCCTTAAAAAAAACCTAACACTAACCACCGACGATCCTATTGGCTGATTGCAACAGCCAATAGGATTTTTCCCCCTTAATTCCTATTGGCTTATACACTAATCACCGACGATCCACTCACAGTTTTCGAAGACCAGACATCCATCCTCATCCAAGCGGCAGAAGTCCTCAGTGAAGCCGGCAGAAGTCTTCTTTCAAGCGGCCGGAAGTCTTCATCCAAGCGGCCCGAACTCTTCATCCAGAGGGCATCTTCTATCTTCATCCATCCGGCGCGGAGTGGCTCAATCTTCAAGACATCCGGTGCGAAGCATCCTCTTCTTACGACGTCTCTTGAAGAATGAAGTTTCCCTTTAAATTATGTCATCCAAGATGGCGTCCCTTACATTCCGATGGGCTGATAGAATTCTATCAGCCAATAGGAATTAAGGGGGGGGGGGGAATCCTATTGGGTGTTGCAATCAGCCAATAAGATTAAGCTTGCATTCTATTGGCTATTCCAATCAGCCAATAGGATGAAAGCTCAATCCTGTTGGCTGATTGCAACAGCCAATAGGATTTTTCCCCCCTTAATTCCTATTGGCTGATAGAATTCTATCAGCCAATCGGAATGTAAGGGACGCCATTTGGATGACATACCTTAAAGGGAAACTTCATTCGTCATTGACCATCGGAAGAAGAGGATGCCTCGCACCGGATGTCTTGAAGATGGAGCCGGATGGATGAAGATAGAAGATGCCGTCTGGATGAAGACGTCTGCACGCTTGGATGAAGACTTCGGCCCGCTTGGATGAAGACAACTGCCGGCTTCGTTGAGGACTTCTGCCGCTTGGATGAGGATGGATGTCCGGTCTTCGAAAAAAAAGTGGATCGTTGGTGGTTAGTGTTAGGTTTTTTAAGGGTTTATTGGATGGGTTTTAATTTTAGCTTAGGGACTTTGGGTAGTAAAAGAGCTAAATGCCCTTTTGAGGGCAATGTCCATAGAAATGCCCTTTTCAGGGCAATGGGGAGCTTAGGTTTTTTAGATTATTTATAGGTTTTTATTTGGGGGGGTTGGTTGTGTGGGTGGTGGGTTTTACTGTTGGGGGGAGTTTTGTATTTTATTTTTACAGGTAAAAGAGCTGATTTCTTTGGGGCAATGCCCTGCAAAAGGCCCTTTTAAGGGCCATTGGTAGTTTATTGTAGGCTATGGGTTTTTTTTATTTTGGGGGGGCTTTTTTATTTTGATAGGGCTATTAGATTAGGTGTAATTAGTTTAAATATTTGATCATTTCTTTTTTATTTTGTGTAATTTAGTGTTTTTTATTTTTTGTAACTTAGTTGGTATTTTTTTGTAACTTTGTAATTTTTAATTGTAGATTTAAATAATTGGAGTAGGGTTAGGCTTTTAAATATGTAATATAGTTAATTTAATTTGTAGTTTAATGTAATTTTTGTATAATAGTTAGGGTAGGTTAATTAATAGTTTAATATAGTTTAATGTAATTTTAGTATAATAGTTAGGGTAGGTTAATTAATAGTTTAATATAGTTTATTTTAATTCTAAAAGGTAAATTTAAATTTATTATAAGATAGGGATGAGGTAATTATAATGTAAAGTTAGCGGGTTGTTAGGTTTAGGGGTTAATAGCTTCATTTAGTTTATGGCGATGAGGGGGGCTGGCGGTTTAGGGGTTAATAGGTTTAGTTAGTGATGTGGGAGGCCAGGGGTTTAGGGGTTAATAATTTTATTACAGTTACGACGGGGTCCGGGAGTGGCGGTTTAGGGGTTAATACATTTATTTAGGTTGTGGAGGGGTCCGGGAGTGGCAGATAGGGGTTACTACTTTTAGTTAGTTGCGGTGGGCTCCGGGAGTGGCGGAATAGGGGTTAATATATTTATTTAGTTGTGGCGGGATAAGGGGTTAATACTTTTAGTTAGTTGCGGTGGGCTCCGGGAGCAGCGGGATAGGCGTTAATACTTTTAGTTAGTTGCGGCAGTGTCAGGGAGCAGCGGGATAGGGGTTAATTGGATAGGGGTTAATAACATTTTGTAGGTGGCGGCGATGTCGGGCGGCGGATTAGGGGTGTTTAGACTTGGGGCTTATGTTAGGGTGTTAGGTGTAAACATTACTGGTTTTCTACCATAGAAATCAATGGGATATCTGGCAGCATTGAACATAGCTTTCGCTGCTTTCAGACTCCCATTGATTCCTCTGGCATCCGTGGCCTCCAGGTTGGCGGATTGAAAACCAGGTATGCTGGGCCGGAATAGTGGTGAGCGTACCTGTTAGAAGTTTGATAAATGGCAAAAGGTGTCAGATAGTGCCAAATTTGTATTCGGAACATCTGTAATGACGCAAGCATCGATCTGTGTCGGATTGAGACCGGCAGATCGTATGTTATGTCACAAATTTCAACTTTTGCCAGTCTGTAGGCTTTGATAAATGGGTCGAATCAAGCTTGCCAAAATGACGCTGCCGAATTTCAGCGTATTTGCGGTTGACGGCTTGATAAACATCCCTCCGTAAGGCCGATTTATCAAATGGCGGGCGGAATGTAAGATCCATAGGAAATTCAGGGTTGCTCAGTGATGGAGTCAAGGGAGAGAGGTTTATAGTTATGGATGGATTTTTTTCTCATTATTAAAGACCAAAAAGATGTCCGCCCGGCAATTTACAAAGCTGTCAGATTTTCATTTAGCAAAGTATGGTAGTTGAAGGTCATTTTCAGTTCCCATTGATGTCAACAGAAGGTCATGAATTATAATTTGCACACAGTTTATATTGTAGCCAGTAAACACCTTGATATTTTTTATTTATAATGCTTAGTTATGTGCTAAGAAACAACTTTGCATTATATTATTATAATTTTTGTCCCATTTCGATATAATGTAGCTGTAAAAATTGAGCAATTTTTAATTTATCAGAAATGCACCCTGCTAACTTTTCAAGGCTTACTCTGCAACATAGCTATCCCTAATTGGCTTTATCTGATAACAACCGCAAAACACTGCACATTATACTAACATTATAGTCTTGTTATCTCCTTAATTCCCTCCAAGTAAGGCAAATGATGGGTGGAGTTTGGCTCTTGAAAAATAATTACAGTAAAAGGATGTTAATATGTTTTTAAAACATTAAGACTTGACTTAGCGGTTATTCTATAAGAAAACAATATAAATGTCTTATAATTATAAGATGTTTACTGTCCCTTTAACCCATAGACACCATTAGGACGTTCTATGCCGTCCTAAAAGCTCTGGGCTTAAACGCCCATAGGATGGCATGGAACATACTAACTTTTGCGGCATCCTGCTCCATTCTGAAATGAGACCATATACATAATATGAAGAAAAAAAAAATCATGTTAGATCATAAACAAGTGAAAAATATAATGTAAAAGCAGCTAATTTATAAAAAAAATCATATGAATATTTAATAGTCATACTGACTCTAATAATTAATATATAAGTTATACCTATTAACATGAATATCAAATATGTTAAATCCTGAAATATAATAGTTTTACAAATTTAAAGACACAAGGTTATAGATACTAACCAACATACTCTGAACTAATGTTCCTGTAAAAACTACCAAGTCGCTGAATATTAAATGCAAATGGGGTAAGGTTACATTTAACATCTGACAGAATGAGGGACTATGTACACCTAGTGAAAATGGAAGCTGATATCAATTTTCCCCAACCAAATTGGTTAACACTTTGTGGCTCATAGTTAAAACCCACTATGTAAATTCACCCTGAGTTGGCAAAGTGTTAAAAAATGTATGAATGTCAGTCACAAGAATGATATACAACAGCTGTGTACAGAGAAGAGCTGCATTGTGTAAAAATAAGAGGTAAGGAATACTACTAGGATGAAAGGTGAAGTTTGCAGAACAGGATATAACTGAAGTATAAAGGATGTCATATTCAAGAGATCGAAGAAAAAAGTAAGGTTATACTGTTGTAGTATGTGCTTATAGCTGATATAGCTGATATAGCTAGTAATGCAGTTTGTTAGGATCGGTTATGTTATTAGCTTGTAAGCCCCTTAGAATCCAAATTGAGGACCCCTTACCGCCGGGAGAGTAATGTTCCCTATTGACCAGGAAGGTATGATACTAAAGTCAAAGTTGCTCTTTTCTTTACTTATGATTCCGAGAGGCCTTCCCCAAACTGCAGCCTTAGAATGTTAGGCGTTCACTTTAAAGGGAAAGTCTAGTCCAAAAAAAACTTTCATGATTCAGATAGGGCATGTAATTTTAAAAAATTTTCCAATTTACTTTTATCACCAATTTTTCTTTGTTCTCTTGGTATTCTTAGTTGAAAGCTTACCTTAGGAGGTTCATATGCTAATTTCTTAGACCTTGAAGGCCGCCTCTTAAGAATTTTAACAGGTTTTTCACCACTAGAGGGTGTTAGTTCATGTTTTTCATATAGATAACACTATGCTCGTGCACGTGAAGTTACCTGGGAGCCATCACTGATTGGCTAAACTGCAAGTCTGTCAAAAGAACAAATAAAGGGGCAGTCTGCAGAGGCTTATATACAAGATAATCACAGAGGTAAAAAATATATAAATATAACTGTGTTGGTTATGCAAAACTAGGGAATGGGTAAACAAGGGATTATCTATCTTTTAAAACAATAACAACTCTGGTGTAGACTGTCCCTTTAAGTGATCAACGCTAAATAGTTACTTCTAACCATTTTCGTCTTTTGGATCTCAGCACTGAGTATCTATAGAGTTAAATGCCTCGATGGGCCCAATTTCACATACCTCCTTGGCCATATGCCTCAATGTCACTGTAGGGAACGGATTTACCTTGGTCCGAGTATAAACGGTTGTTCCCTTGGGAACTCCGGTGCATTAGCTACCCTCTATTTCCTCTGCCTCCTTGATTCTTTCCACAGGTCCGCAATCCCTATGCACTTCCAACCAGTGTCTGCAGGCAATGCTGATGACGGACTTCCAGGGGTGTGTGCTCACTAACCAATCCTATTGTGGCAATAGCTGACACAGAGAGTAAGCGGGGTGAAGCCGGTTATTGAATGTAGTAAAAAGAACAGAAAGTTCACCACCGCTCGTATATAAAAGGTTCAACTTTATTTCCAAATGTTAAAAAGTACAGGACAGCAGTACCCATACAATATATAGCTTGGAGGAGCTCCTCCAAGCTATACGTTGTATGGGTACTGCTGTCCTGTACTTTTTAACATTTTGGAAATAAAGTTGAACCTTTTATATACGAGCACTGGTGAACATTCTGTTCTTTTTACTGTATAAAGGATGTCACCATATTCTATAGCACATCAGTGGACTACATATAAACTTTTCATGGTTTATAAAAAAAAAAAGAGCCAGTCAGCAGCATAAAAACTGTTGTCCATCCCAATCACATATATTGGATTACACTCTGGCCTATACACAAGACTACACCTTCACTTATATAAGGGGCTTATTATCACCTAAATAAAGAGGTCCATCCAGGCACAGTGTTTAAATGTGACACCATCTTACCTATGTGCAGGGCTTTTCACTTGGGATATATATTAAGGCACCATCCTCAACAGAGACAGCTCTTCATATATGCAAAACAGAGCAACAAACTCATCACTTCAACTGGAGCTTGTCCTCTGCCTGAATAATGCTTAACAGGTTTATTTTTCTTCACACTGTTCTACTTATAGGGTCATTATACAATCATTTTTTCTTTGCATAAATGTTTTGTAGATGATCTATTTATAAAGCCCACAAAGTTTTTTTTTTTTTTTAAATGTATAATTTTATTTATTTTTATATAACATTACTCTGATTTTCAGACTCCTAACCAAGCCCCAAAGTTTTATGTGAATACCGTCAGCTACCTTCTGCAGCTTGCTCCTGTTTGTGTAAAGGGTCTTTTCATATGCAAAAGAAGGGGGGGGGGAGTGTCTTATTTCCCACTTGCAGTGGGCTTTCCAACTACCTTTTCAACAGACCTAAACTGAAAGCTTCTAAGTAAGTTTTCAAACCATTTTATACTGGATTTTTATATCAATATCTGTGCATCTTATTCTTTATAGTAGTGTCTATTACATGCAGTTATATGAAAATGAGTGTATACTGTCCCTTTAAGTGTTTATTTGGCAACTTAGAAAAATACTATAGATTCACATTTGATTATAATATTTGTTCGAATCATAATAAATCTTGCTTTTTATTGGAGAAAAATAAATACAAATCATACTTCTCATCCGTCTTCCATTTTACAGGGCAGTCTAAATATAAGACATCAGTTCTGTGGTCCATCCTCGATTCTTCATGTCCTGGTTTGCAAACTACTCACTGTGAGTCCTACATATTTCAGCCTTGTCAGAGCAAGCATGCTTACAACATAAAAGTGCTAGTGTATAATTAGTGCGCCAATGGTCTGAAAATCCACTGTCTGTATGACAGTGAGACACAATCACAGTGTTAAAAATCTAAATATATAACTATACGATACAAATCGTTATAGAAAAATACCCCAATCAAATTATATTAGGATACAAATGAATTCTTAAGAAACAAATACATTCTTCTTAGATATTAAAAGTGATAACATAATATAGTGGTGTCTTTGCAGCAAACACCCCAAAATAATAAGGTGATAAAACTGCAAGGCACTGTAAATAATAAACACAGCAATGTGATAGAATTGTAAAATGTTATAGTGAAAAAGTCCCAATGATCAAAGTTCAAAGTGTTACATATATGATGGGCGTAATGTCCAAATCACAGTAGGCAGGCTCTTCTCCAAAAGGTCCCTGTTGGTGACCCAGGGATGGATACTATATAGAAAAAAAGATAAAAGAAGGCGCCAACATAGTGCGGTTACCAATGGGATGGAACACGCTTAGTAAATAATACCAGGTACTCACAGGATGAAAGACACTTGAGAAGTGTCACAGGTGCCTCCTGGACTCTCAGAGTTGTCCAGCTAACTCCCACTCCACTGTGGTGGTAAGGTTCCGCTTGTCTCTACCGATTAGGATGGCTCCGCTAGTGGTTGTGGCTCCCAGCCAGTATTCCAATAGGACTCTCTTGCGGTTTCCCCAAATCCAGCTATCCAGTTGAAATCCGTGCTCTCCGGTGAGAGGTGATACAGCAAGGATAAAAGTGGTTTGTGACGGTGGTAACAAACTACAATATTGCCATTAAAAATATCAGAAAAGAAAGTTCGTGGCTGCAGTAATAAAATCAAGAAAAGACTTTATTTACACAACGTTTCTCGGTCTGTACGTGACCGTTTCCTCAGGTGCATAAGTGTATAATAAAACACATAAAAACCACGAACTTATATCAGTAATACCGCGTCTCCAAATGCATACTGCGCATGTACGTGGGTGTGTCCCCATACTGGGAGTTCCATTGGCGTTAACTAACCAATGAGGTGCTTGTAATCACACACCTCCATAATTACGAGTGTATTGGGGAATTACTCAGTGTGGTTTTAACAAATAGCCCACACAGTTTTAAAAGCCGCAACGGGCCATGGTAATCAATAAATCTAATGAACAGATACAGTACAAGAAAAAATATTATCTAAAAAAATATATACATGTATACAAAAATATATATAAAAACATATCAATAAAATGTGTAAATATACAAACTACCAGATTGGGCACACCCACTCGCTATGTATACAAACATACTATTACTAACGTTCATGAAGTCATTAACTCTTCATAAAATTAGTTCACATACAGATGGTTAATTGCATGGATATAGGAGAGATCTTACATGTAAAATGCAAACTAAGAATATAGTAACCTATATGTAAAAAAATATATTAGAAGTATAATACGTCTCTCCCCAAAGATACGATTAATTCCATAATTTGGTTAAAAATGACAGTATTAGATAAATCCATAATCGTCTACGTGATCAGAGAGAAAATTGCTTAACCCTAGACAGAGTGATTAATAAAAAAACTTAGCTAGGGTGAATGAAAAGGATTTAGAACCCAATCCAACCTGACTGTCTAATTATAAGGACTTATATTAACTGTGTTAGCTCATTAATGGACATTAATCATGTTGTTTCTATAAGGTGCCTAGACTCAAACTGGTTATACTTATTTAGAGGTGCATAACGTGACATTCATATAAATAGTAACGATATATTGTATATCAAAATACATTAAATTTTATAACCACATATACATGTTGATGCTAACAGGAGTCAGGAACCAAGCCCTACAAATCATAATATAAATACTAATTAAAATGACCTCGAATTATGATACTAAGTGTTGGGTTTGCTATATGTGGACTATAGTTTTATCACCTTATTATTTTGGGGTGTTTGCTGCAAAGACACCACTATATTATGTTATCACTTTTAATATCTAAGAAGAATGTATTTGTTTCTTAAGAATTCATTTGTATCCTAATATAATTTGATTGGGGTATTTTTCTATAACGATTTGTATCGTATAGTTATATATTTAGATTTTTAACACTGTGATTGTGTCTCACTGTCATACAGACAGTGGATTTTCAGACCATTGGCGCACTAATTATACACTAGCACTTTTTTTATCTTCTTTTTTGGGAATCGATTAGGTTGCGACTAGGTTTGAATATTTTAATTACTTCACAATAGTTCACTTTTGATCACCCACTATTATATATCACTAGAGTATTGTGGGCATCATTGAATACATTACAAAATTGTATTTTTTATACACATCTCATATAATTATTTATTTGATTCACTTCATTAGATAACTTTATCACATTATAATTATTGACACATTTTTTCTATTTAGTACACTTATTATTCCCTATCAGAATTTATCACTTAGTAGTACAATGCAGAGCAAAGATCAAAGGATCAACAATAGAAAAGCCCTAAGCTGCAATGATAATACTATAGATATGTGTAATGAATCCACCAGTGAACTATCTATGGTTCAATTATTTCACAAATTAGAGGAAGCACTTAAGAACGAACATAGACACTGGTGGGATATAGATACACTCCGTAAATATAAAGAAAAAGGGCATATACCAAGGGGTCTAAGGATATCCAAACAGTGTTCTTTTAAACATGATCCTGAACTTACTACCAAATGGCTTAGTATTTTAACTGAATGTTCTTTTAAACTTATAGATCTTTTAATTGAATTTCGGGAGACTCTTTTGAATAAAGTAGAGACAGAGATAGAGGAAATCCAAAATTGTTTACTTAAGTTTGAGTCTAATACAGATTATGCTAAATTTACCCAAGAGGTACAGGAGAAATCTGATGTATTCCAAAAGAAAATTATATCCACCAAAATTAAAAAGTTAGCGAGGGATGAACAAGACTATTTAGAGGATAAAGTATATGACTCACACTCTAGGAATAAATTAGAAGAATCTGATAATCAGGAGCCTGTCTCGAATGCAATTGGACCAGACACCTGGGTTAAAGTTGATTACAAAAAACCCAAGGACAAAAAGAAAAATGTCCAATTTAGGAATAATAATTTTAGTAGAAATAGAAAGAATTCTGCTAGCAATAGTAATTATATATCCAATCATTCTGTGGGTAACAGTAATTATCTCTCCAACTATGGGAATCAAGTCTCCCACCATGAGAGAGGGGATGATAATTATAACTATAGTTATAAACAAAACTATAGTTACACGCCTAGAAACGAGTTTAATAGAGATTGGAGACATTGGTCCAATAGGGACCACCAAAATGAATTTGGCCACCATCACTATAGATCTCATCGATTCCCAGACAACACAAGGGATCCAAACACATATACCCCTAGAAATAACCACCATAATGACACTAGAAGCCATATGACAAACAATAGCAATTTTGTACAAAGACAAGAGAGGGAACCCATGAGTAGCCCGCAGGTTTTTCATCAGGCACAGAGATTACCCTACAACTCCCCGCAGGTAAGATACACACCGATACGATTAAAACAGCTAGAGAGGGGCCCAGAAAGAGAGATTGCAACAACTACCCCGAAAAAAAGATCATACGCCAACGTGGCAGCAGAGGGAGAGCTAAGTCATCCCAAAAGGAGAAATTTAAACGAATGAGGGAGAACATCTTTAATCTTTCTGATCATGTTTTAACTAATGAGGAGGTGGGAGTTTTAAATAGAGGGCTCTCTTTCTGTCCTTCTAGAAATCACAATTTGTTCGAATTATTTGTAGATTTAAATAAATTTGCGCGAAAATTGTCGATCCAAAGATATTTCTGTGACAAGAAGCTCAAAGGTACTGGTCATGCACCAATTCTAACGAATGAAATGACAGAAAGGCCCTTGACAGATATTATCTATTTTGAGCCTGAGATATTATGTGATGAATTATTTGAGAATTATTTACATTCTGATTTGACCCCTAAATCCAACTTTAATCCTCCTTGCACAGGAACTAGTCTAGAAATATTTCAAAATCTAGTTTTGGAAGAATTTGGCAAACTTTCTGAAAAAAATATTAAGAATCCTAATTTGAATGCTTATGAATTAACAGCTTTATCTAGACTAGCAGCCAACAAAAATATAGCAATTAGACAAGCGGACAAGGGAGGTGGGATAGTCATCCAGAATATTAAGGATTATATCAAAGAAGCTGATCGTATTCTTTTAGACACAGAATATTACAAATTATTAACATACAATCCCACAGCAAAATTTCTAACTAACTTGATTAAAATGGTTGATGCAGGCTGGTTAGAGGGAATACTTACTAAGAAAGAGAGAGACTATTTAATACCCTATGCACCAAATTTGGCATATTACTATCACCTCCCAAAGATACATAAGAGTATGGTGGACCCTCCGGGGAGGCCCATCATATCAGGAATCGATAATTTAACCTGTAATTTATCCGAATATGTGGATTCCTTTTTAAAAAAATCTGTGATTACTTTAAAATCCTACATAAAAGACACACCAGACTTAATATATAAGTTATCACACATAAAGAAAGAGGGAAGAAATTTGATATGGCTGACCTGTGATGTCTCTGCCCTATACTCTAATATTGCACACCATCTGGGTATTCAAGCCATCCAATATTACTTGGAGAGGGACATATACATGCCAGTCAAGCAAAGAGATTTCCTTTTGGAATGCATATCTTTTGTATTAAAAAATAACTACTTCGTATATCAGGAGAAATTTTACTTGCAGATTAGGGGAACGGCCATGGGAACCAGGTTCGCCCCTAGTTTTGCTAATCTCTTTATGGGATTTTTTGAGGAACAATATATATATCCTTCCTCATATGGGGCGAACCTGGTTTTCTATGGCCGCTTCATAGATGACCTGTTGTTCATCTGGGAGGGGGACATATCATTGGCTCAGAAATTTTTGGATAGTCTAAATAACAATTCATTAGGTCTGAACTTCACTTCTAAAATAGATGCGATTAGTATAGAATTTCTGGATCTCATTTTAACATGGGACAGTGTAGGTAACATCTCTACCAAAACTTTTTTTAAGTCGGTGGATGCTAACAGTTATTTGAACTATAAAAGCAACCACCACTTACCGTGGAAGAACAATATCCCTTACAACCAATTCTGTAGGATTCGTAGGAATTGCACAGATTTAGACAGTTTTGATATACAAGCTAATATTTTGAAGAAAAGGTTTGCTGAAAAACATTACCCCACAGATCTTATTGAGACTAGCTACAAGAGAGCAAGAAATAAATGCAGAGAAGATTTCTTTGCCAAGAATAAGGAGACTATACCTATTGGAGGTTCTATGAAAGGGAGTGAGAAAGTCAGATTCATAACACAATTCAATAACAACCATAATAAAATTAAAACTATATTAGGCAAACACTGGCACATTTTGACAGGGGACCCTTTGCTGAGGGATAGTATAGGTAATACACCTGTCTGTACTTTTAGACGAGCTCCCACGTTAAAGAATGTACTAGCCCCGAGTAAAATAGTAATGAAGAAAAGATCACTGACGAGTAAATTAAGTAGTACAAGTGGTAATAAGTTCCTAGACAAACCAGGTTTTTTTAAGTTGCAATGTAGAGCTAATTGTGATTATGTCAATACACACAATAGCAAGAGAACTGAATTTGCATCCTATATTAGTAAGGAAAAGATTTCATATCAAACACCACTTCACATGTGATTCGGCCTTTGTAGTTTATTTGTGTAGAATGCAGCTGTGGGGTCCAATATGTGGGTAGGACCTCGAGACCCCTCAAAAAAAGATGGGGGTGAGCATCTAAAGGAATATCAGTAAAAACATTGCCAATCATAGTGTCCCTAGGCATGCTAATACATGGCCATACTAATACATCAAATGTGTTTAGCATATTCCCTCTAGAACAAGTGTACCCCAAGATGGTGGTAGAAACAGATATTTGCATTTAAGACAAAGGGAGACTTTTTGGATCTGGAAGATGCGCATCCCTGTCCCCTGGTGGCCATAAACGCTAATATTGATATGGCGGCCTTCAACTAACATGATCCACTATGAGTCATTCTGTATTTAGTTCAATATAGACTTTACTACCCACCCCTGATGAAATATAGGCTCCACACGATATTATTATACTGCTAGACACATTCTAACCTTATTGTTATTATCCTCCTTCATTGATGTGAGATTACCATTTAGCTTTAATCTGACCCTTTTCATCTAATACACTAGGTATATGATAGGCGAAATAATTTTACTATAATTATAATCACTCTATTATGAGGAATAATGAACATCATTAAGTGATCAAACTATAGTCCACATATAGCAAACCCCAACACTTAGTATCATAATTCGAGGTCATTTAATTAGTATTTTATATTATGATTTTTAGGGCTTGGTTGTCCTGACTCCTGTTAGCATCAACATGTATATGTGGTATCAAATTTAATGTATTTTGATATACAATATATCGTTACTATTTATATGAATGTCACGTATGCACCTCTAAATAAGTAATAACCAGTTTGAGTCTAGGCACCTTATAGAAACAACATGATTAATGTCCATTAATGAGCTAACACAGTTAATATAATAGTCCTTATAATTAGACAAGTCAGGTTGGATTGGGTTCTAAATCCTTTTCATTCACCCTAGCTAAGTTTTTTTATTAATCACTCTGTCTAGGGTTAAGCAATTTTCTCTCTGATCACGTAGACGATTATGGATTTATCTAATTACTGTCATTTTTAACCAAATTATGGGAATTAATCGTATCTTTGGGGAGAGACGTATTATACTTCTAATATATTTTTTTACATATAGGTTACTATATTCTAGTTTGCATTTACATGTAAGAATCTCTCCTATACTCCATGCAATTAACCATCTGTATGTGAACTAATTTTATGAAGAGTTAAGTGACTTCATGAACGTTAGTAATAGTAGGTTTGTATACATAGCGAGTGGGTGTGCCCAATCTGGTAGTTTGTATATTTACACATTTTATTGATATGTTTTTATATATATTTTTGTATACATGTAGTATATTTGTTTAGATAATATTTTTTCTTGTACTGGATCTGTTCATTAGATTTATGATTACCATGGGCCCGTTGCGCTTTTAAAACTGTGTGGGCTATTTGTTAAAACCACACTGAGTAATTCCCCCAATACACTCTCGTAATTATGGAGGTGTGTGATTACAAGCACCTCATTGGTTAGTTAACGCCAAATGGAACTCCCCCAGTATGGGGAACACACCACGTAGCATGCGCAGTGATGCTATTTTGAGACGCCTGTATTACTGATATAAGTTCGTGGTTTTTTGTGTTTATTATTACACTTATGCACCTGAGGAAACGGTCACGTACAGACCGAGAAACGTTGTGTAAATAAAGTCTGTTTCTGATTTTATTACTGCAGCCACGAACTTTCTTTTCTGATATTTCTTAATGGCAATATTGTAGTTTGTTACCAACCGTCACAAACCGACTTTTATCCTTGCATGTATCACCTCTCACCGGAGAGCACGGATTTCAACTGGATAGCTGGATTTGGGGGAAAACCGCAAGAGAGTCCTATTGGAATACTGGCTGGAGCCGACAACCACTAGCGGAGCCATCCTAATCGGTAGAGACAAGCGGAACCTTACCACCACAGTGGAGTGGGAGTTAGCTGGACAACTCTGAGAGTCCAGGAGGCACCTGTGACACTTCTCAAGTGTCTTTCATCCCTTAGGTGAGTACCTGGTATTATTTACGTAGAGCGTGTTCCATCCCATTGGTAACCGCACTATGTTGGCGCCTTCTTTTATCTTTTTTTCTATATGCTTACAACATAACCTGCTCTTTACAATATAGCGCATCTGAAACCCCTGTGCCTTTTAAGCCTGTCCCCTTAAAAAAATATGAAAAGACCAATTTTTTATTTCATGCTTCAGATTGTACCTGCAAATTTAAGCAACTTTCTAATTTACTCCTATTATCAATTTTTCTTTGTTCTCTTTGGTAGGTTTTGTTGAATGAGCATCAATACACTACTGGTTGCTGACTGAAAACATGGGTGAGTCAATGGACAATCGGTATATATATATAAATATATATATATATATATATATGCAGCCACCAATCGAGCAGCTAGAACCTAGGTTGCTTTGCTGCTCCTGAACTTTCCTAGATAAACTTTTCAGCAAAGGATAACAGAGAGAATGAAGCAAACTAAATAGTAGAACTAATTTGGAAAGTTGTTTAAAATTGTATTCTCTATCTGTATTATGAAAGAAAAAAATCTGGGTTTCATGTCCCTTTAAACACCACCTCCCAGGTTTGTAACTGAAATTGTTAGGAGATATAGTAAAATAGGTATTTTTCTCCTAAAATTACCGAGATATAGTGCAGAGATGTCATTCTAGTCTTATGAGGCAGTAAGGTGTGTTAGTTATAGCAGTGTGGTAAATAAAACTAAAATAACGTTTTAAATTATATAAAGTGTATCTTTAAGATTCTTCAAATTCTGACTTCTTGCAAACATGGACATTGCAATGATAAATATTAATAATTCCCCTGATTGAGAACCAGAATATAGGGGTGCTCACAATACTTAAATAATGAAAGGACACCAAATTACTGTTAAGCTATGCAATTATATCATAGACGAATGGAGCTTGATGCCCGTTTCTACACGAGCCTTCAGGCTCGCCGGAACAGCAGTTATGAAGCAGCGGTCTAAAGACCACTGCTTCATAACTTGTCCGCCTGCTCTGAGGCTGAGGACATCATCCGCCCTATCCCATACGATCGGGCTGATAGCACCCTCTGCTAGCGGCCGATTGCCCCAAATCTGCAGGGGGGGGCGGCATGCACACAGCAGTTCACAAGAACTGATTGTGCAATGATAAATGCAGAGCCGCCTATGCTGTCTGCATTTATCGATGTGCGGTCGGGACATGATAGGCTACATCGATATCATGGTCTGCTTGCACTTTTATAAATCGGCCACTCAGTGTCAACTATTGTTGAGCTGCGCCTTGAGGACCCTTACGGGTGATTAGCCACGCTTTACAAGTACCCAATACATACATACATTGGTATCCTTTGGAGAAGGACACAGTCCCAACTGCTATGTCCTTGTATCTTATACAATGGGTTCATCTAAAGAGCTCCTGAGGGCTGCTCTTCTCCACTTTCTAAAACACCTTCTATAAAAACACAAATGTACAAGAAGGCACCTCCAAGTGAAGTTCAGTGGGCTTTAAATGTGCCAATCACCACATAAAAGTGTTACTTACTATACACAGCAGCACTCCCTTGTGCTGATAGAAACTGGCTGAGTGAATGACAGTGACTCAGCTCATTGACCTGGCATTATCTGTATCAGACCTTGATCATGGCCAAACATCTTCACGTATTATCTATTGGTTCAGTGAGTGTCAACAGACTCCAACTCCAAGTGACAAATATTTATTAAAAAATAAATATAAATAGTAAAAACAATGTTAAAAACAAGGCTTAGCATGTGTCATGTTTAATGCAACACATTTATTGGCATATCCACATCAGGCATAATTAGAATCACTATATATATATATATATATATATATATATATATATATATATAATATATATATATATTATATATTTATATATAAAGTCCAAAAGCAGTTAAATGTTATGCTTACTTACCAAAACAACAGCTTACCAAGTCTAGAGTATCTATATCTAGCAGTACATTCCATGGAAAAAAAAAACCTGGAAACTAATGTGTCATATTATCTGTTTGTTTTTAGCTTAATTTGTAAAATATACGTTGAAACTAAGAAATACAAGTTCAGACAAATGTAATCAGTAACACAATATTTTGGTCCTATAAAGTCATCTCTCAGTGCCTTTTTAAAGTACTAATTAAAGGTCCATAATACGGTAATCAGAGTGGCACAGAATAATAAAGGCATGTTATGGAAATTGATATTGATTCTGGAATCTCATCTGAGCACTTACTGTAATAATATGATTTTTATTGAAACAAAAAAGCTATTTCAGCAAGCCTTTTATAGGATTCTGCAGATATTTTTTTCACAAACATATAAATCGGGCAAACAAACTGCCCGTAGCATTTGAAGTCAACACATGGAAGAAAACTTTTTTTAAAGGGTCATTAAACACCTTTTGCTTATGTGTTAAAGCTGTGCTTTGTTCCACGCTCCCTAGACAGGCCAACAAGCAAAATCTGTAACCTAGGTTTTCAAAATGCTGCAAATGACCAAAAGCCGCTATTTGATTTACATCATTTTTTGGCCTCTGTAAGGTAACAAGGGACAATCAGAATTTTTATACAAAAGTAAGAAGCTTTTAATGTCCTTTTAACTAGTCAAAAACATTGCATGAGTAGATGCACAGTAACAGATACACAATAGCTGCTGCTAGAAACTCCATCATTCTGCACTGTTTAGCGTTAGGACTATGACAAACACAAGAGGTATATTTAAAACAATTCATGTGGAAAATATTACAAATATGCTGGTTGCCATAACTAGTAAGTATATGGGCACTTATGTTTATCCTAAAGATCCCTCTCTACCCATATATTATGCTCCCAACCATATAAGATGAAAAAACTAGTGCACCATGTTAAACTTCCAGACTGCTTCATACAGAGAGTAACTGTTTCAGTGGTATAAAGGAAAAATAAATTCCCAATATATACAGATTTACTGTTACAGTATTAAAAGTTAGTTTTCAGATAAACCCTTTTTGGTTTACTCACGAAGATTGTGCCCAGTTTTGAGTTCTATTTACAAAGAGCAAGATTACAAGTGGGTGCGCTAATTAATACTCCTGCTCGAGTGGTATATGCCCTAGAGTAAGCTTTTTGTGCGCATCGGTTTGCACTCATATTATGAAGTTGAAACTTAACAGTTAAAAAGTTAACAGTTTACGTATGCGCGGTAACTCAACGAGCGCAAAATTCAGAAGTTAGAATGTCACGCAAACTCGATCACATATTCTCATGTGCGCTAACCCGACATGAAAATATGAATATTTCACATTCAAATGTTCTTCACATAGAAAAAGATGTTCTATTTATTCATAAATACATATTTCTACATATATTATGATGTTTTGGTACATTATATATATATATACATATATATATATATATATATATATAATATATATACCTACCTATATAATATATATATATATATATATATAAATACTTAGAACATGGAAATGGAATGTGATAATATTTATAGTAAACCTTATTGATTTTTCATGTTTTTCATCTTTTTAACTATAAAGGGCTCCAATGCACTGTGTGTACATATGCATTTATGTGTTTATATGTATATATGTGTCTGTAAATACATCTATACACATATAAATACATATGTATGCATATATAGACATATCAATATACATACATATCCATCTTTAGACATGCTGCAAAATTTTTAGTTTCTTTTGAAAATAGATGCAGCAGTAGTGCCATTTATTAACAATAAAAAAATAAAGAAATGGATAAACGTTAGCAATCGTGTTAAAAGTGTTCCTTACCAGGAAAGCAATTGTTTAAAGCTACTTAAAGGGACAGTAAAGTAAAACAATTGAACTTTCAAGATTCAGATAAGGCATGCAATTGTAAACAACGTTACCAATTTACTTTTATCATAGATTTGCTTTGTTCCCTTTATGGTATTTTTGAAAAGCTAAACCTAGGTAGGCTCAAACTGATTTCTAAAACCGTTAAAAACCACCTCTTAGCTCAGAGCATTTTGAAAGTTTTTCACAGTTAGACAGTGCTAGTTCATGTGTTTCATATAGATAACATTGGGCTCACTCCTGTGGTGTTATTTAGGAGTCTGCACTGATTGGCTAAACTGCATATCTGTCAAAAGCACTGAGATAAGGGGGCAGTCTGCAGAGGCTTAGATACAAGGTAATCACAGTGGTAAAACATATATTAATATAACTGTGTTGGTTATGCAAAACTGGGGAATGGGTAATAAAGGAATTATCTATCTTTTTGAACATTAAAAATTCTAGAGTAGACTGTCCCTTTAAAGGGACATGAAATCCAAAGTGTACGAAAAAAAAAAACTTTCCAATTTATTTCTAGTACTAAATTTACTTTCTTTTCTTGTAATCCTTTGTTGAAAAGCAGGTGGGTAGGCTCATGAGCGTGCACAAGTCTATACATTGCAACAGTTTTGCAAGAATGCTTTTAACAATGTTATACATTTACAAAACACTATATGGCAGCAGCGTTTTCAGAAGCTGTGCCATATAGAGCTCCAAACACGTGCATGCTATCTACCTAGGTATGTACTTCAACTGAATAAAATACCATAACAAAGCAAATTTGATAATCAAAGTAGAAAAGGACTTTTTTTTTTTTTTTTAAATGTATGCTCTATCTAATCACGAAAAGAAGAATTTTGCGTTTCATGTCCCTTTTATCATGGAACTATAAAGAAATATGCTTGTGCACAATTGATACTGAAGCATACACTGATGAAGCATAATCAGTTTTTAATTTCGGATCCGATTCTTTATTCATATTCTGATTTTTCATTGTTCATCTAAGCCCCCTCCCACGTCCGCCAACACTAACTAAAAACACTTAAACGGCGCCCGCCCCCCAACATCGCTGAGACACTAACTAAACCTATTAACCCCTAAACTGCACACCAACACTAAACTAAACCTATTAACCCCATAAGCCGCCCGTTCCCCCGACATCGCTGACACCAAACTAAACAATTACCCTCTAAACGCGTTCCCCGACATCACCCGACACTAACTAAATCTATTAACCCATAAACCGCCGCCCTGCACATCGCAAACACTAACTAAACCTATTAACCTCTAAACAGCAGTTCCCCGACATCGCTGACACTAACTTAACATATTAATCTCTAAAACTGCGCGTACCCCCGACAATGCCAACACTAAACTAAACCTATTAACCGCTTAAAACCGCTGCTCCCTACAGCGCCAACACTAACTAAACCAATTTAACCTCTAAAACCGCCGCCCCCACCCCCACATTGCGGAAAATGAGAAATAAACCTGATTAACCCTTAAACCACCGTCCCCCACCATCGCAAAACACTAAAAAAAAATATTAACCTCTAAACCGCATCCCCCCACATCGCAACTAGCTAAATTAAACTATTAACCCCTAAACCTAACAACCCCTAACTTTAACATAATTAAAATACACCTAAAGTAAAGTTACAATTATTAACATAATACCTATTTAAAAATAAATACAAACTTACCTGTGAAATAAAAATAAAACATAAGCTTAAACTAAATAAAAAACCTAACATTACCAAAAATAATAAAACGTAACATTACTAAAAAAAATAAAACCTAAACATTACTAAAAATAATAAACACTAAAATTACAAAAAATAAAAAACTACCATTACAAAAATAACAAAAGAAATTATCCAAAATAATAAATTTCTAATACCCCGTTTAAAAAAAAAACAACAAAAAACACCCCAAAATAAAAAAAGCCTAATCTATAATTAACTACCAATAGCCCTTAAAAAGGCGCTTTTGTAGGGCACTTGCCCTAAATGTTAACAGCTCTTTTGCCTAATAAATGAAAACAAAACCCCCCTAACATTACAACCCCCCACGGTGGTTTAGAGGTTAATAGGTTTAGTTAGTGTTAGCGATATGGGGGGGTGGGTGGTGACAGTTTAGGGGTTAATAGGTTTAGATAGTGTTTGGCAATGTGGGGGAGCGTGGCGCGTTTAGAGGTTAAGTAGGTTTAGTTAGTGTTGGAGAGGTGGGGGGGAGGTGGCGGGTTTAGGGGTAAATAGCTTTATTTAGTGTCGGGAATGGCGGTTTTCTGCAAACTAGTTTTTTCAGATAAAATTACAAAAAATACAAAACTACCATTACAAAAATAACAAAAGAAATTATCCAAAATAATAAATTTCTAATACCCCTTTTAAAAAAAACAAGCAAAAAACACCCCAAAATAAAAAAAAAAGCCTAATCTATAATGAACTACCAATAGCCGTTAAAAGGACCTTTTGTAGGGCATTGCCCTAAAGTTAACAGGCTCTTTTGCTAATAAATGAAAACAAAACCCCCGCCTAACATTACAACCCCCCACGGTGGTTTAGAGGTTAATAGGGTTTAGTAGTAGTTAGCGATATGGGGGTGGGGGGGGGTGACAGTTTAGGGGTTATAGGTTTAGATAGTGTTGGGCGATGTGGGGGGGGTGGCGGTTGTAGGGGTAAATAGCTTTATTTTGTGTCGGGGGAATGGCGGGGGTTTCTGCAAACTAGTTTTTCGGATACATTCGTTTATTCATATTATTATTCTATTGCAAACTTTAGAATAGATAATGAATATGAATAACGAACGGATCTCCGAAATAACGAATGAAATACGAAATAACAATTGAACTTAACTGAACTAATATTGCCAAAACTTAATTATTTTTTTAAACTAATTTTAATTTTGTTTAAGCTTAGGTTTGTATTTTTATTTCAACAGGTAAGTTTGTATTTATTTTAAATAGGTAGTTAGTTCATATTTGTAACTTTAGCTTGTTGGTCTATTTTAATTATGTTAAAGTTAGGGGGTGTTAGGTTTAGGGTTAATAGTTTAATTTAGCTAGTTGCGATGTGGGGGGGATGGCGGTGGTTTAGAGGTTATTTTATTTAGTGTTTGAGATATGGGGGACGGCGGTTTAGAGGTTAAGTAGGTTAGTTAGTGTGGCGATGTGGGGGGCGGCGGTTTATAGGTCAATAGGTTTAGTTAGTGTCGGCGATGTTTGGGAAACGGTCGTTCGTTAGAGGTTAATAGGTTTAGTTGATGTTGGGGAACGGCGGATTAGGGGTTAATAGGTTGTTAGTGTTGGCGAAGTGGGTGGCGGTTTTAGCGGTTAATAGGTTTAGTTAGTGTTGGCGATGTGGGAGGGCGGGCGGTTTAGGGGTTAATAGCTTTATTTAGCGTTGACGATGTCGGGGGGAAAGGCTATTTAGAGGTTAATATGTTTAGTTAGTGTTGGCAATGTGGGGCCCAGCAGTTTAGGGGTTTAATAGCTTTATTTAGTGTCGGGTAATGGCGGTTTAGAACATTTTGTTTCGGCAAATTAGTTTTTCGGATACATTCGTTATTCATTATTCTATTGTAAACTTTAGAATAGAATAATGAATATGAATAACGAACGGGATCCGATAAACGAATGGATCAGAAATAACAATTGAACTTAACATAACTAATTTGCTGAAACTAAATTATTTTTTTAACTAATGAAAACGAAACAAAATGAATTTTTTAGCGTTGCACATGTCTAATAATTAGATTTATTATTATTATTACTATTTTTGCCACATCTTATTGTTTGCCGCCATGGACATGCAACAGGCACAGCGTTCATACATGTAGTTCCTTTAGTTGAGCAAGAGCAGAGATCTCTCTTCCATCATTGCTGTTTTGTCTACCAGGGTTAGCTGACCATTTGAATAGAGAAGTAATTACCAGATCCTTTATCACAAGCTTGTCTAGTGTAAGGTCTGGTGGCCACTAACCTAGGTGCCTGATAACTGTTAATCTACCGTTAGTAAAAAATACTTTGTCTCAAAAATATTCTGATGAAGATGTAGTAAAATTGAGAGAGCTCTTGCACTTATCTCTTTTTGACTCTGTCTAGTAATACAGTTAAAACAATGTCCTTAAAGGGACATTAAAGAGCTGGGTACAACTACAATATATTGGTTACTACTCACCATGCTATTGTTATTCCTCCTATACCTGCAGCTCTCTTTAAAGCTGTTGCTTATTTTAACTTATTACAAAAGCAATAGCTCTGCAACTTTTGTTTGGGCGCCTCCATCTTGGTACGCACGTATTGTTGCAGTTTGTGACAGAAGCAGCGCTCTTTTTCAGGTCAGTAACATTATTTGCTTTACAGTGAAATTCTATAATCAAATTTGCTCCATTATCTTGGCAACCTTTGTTGAAGGAGCAACAATGCATTATAGGGCGCTAGCTGGACACATCTGGTGAACCAACGACAGGAAAAATATAAATCCACCCACCAATCAGCTAGTTCCCAGTAATGCATATTTTATTTTATACTAACTTTTTACAGTATTTAGCAAACATATAAATTTACAAAGCATAGAATCTAAAAATGCATTTCCTTGGCCTATCAGCATATTGGGAGTGTAACACTGGCCATAATAAAACCTCCAAACTGACTGGTAAAATATTGTGAATAGGAGACACAGAGTGTGGATGGTGGGAGAGTTGTGGGACAGATAGTCAGGGGATACAGCCAGTGAGTACAATATTAAGTGATTGTTTCTGATGAGATTTAGAAATACCTGAGAGCTAAAAGGGACAGTCTACTCCAGATGTGTTATTGTTTTAAAAAGATAGATAATCTCTTTATTACCCCTTCCCCAGTTTTGCATAACCAACAGTTATAATAATACACTGCATCAGCTACACCACCTCCAGTGAGTTTTAGGATTAGTCCCTTTGTTGTGGTAAAGCACTTGCCTATATCTGTGTTGGGGAACGTCTTGTATGCACTGTATGCTGCCTATATCCCACACACCTAAGAGGGGTGACAATATATACACAGATTTAAAGGGACATCTACACCGTCAGCACATTGTTGTTTGTGGACAACTGTAACACTCAGGCCGCAGCATACCTCATATGTTTGAGGGTGCATCTTGTAAGTGTACATCTTTTTAATCATTTCATAATAAATTGGAACTGTTGTAATCTGCACTTAGATCGTCTGTGCTCTCTTTTTGCGCTCCACCCCTTCTGTATCTACAGATTACCTCTTCGATTCCTAAAAGTAAAAGTTGTTTAAAATTGCATGCCCTATCTGAATCATGAAAGTTTAATTTTGACTGGACTATCCCTTTAATAAACTATCTGATCTCCCAACCGTCCTGCATATTGCGGGGCTGTTACAGAGCTCTGCACTGCTTTCCCTCCCACTGCTTTCCTATTAGTGCAAATGTTCCAGTTTCCAAAGGGAATGCAGGGGCTGTCCTGACTCCACCCGATGACCTGAGCCAGTCCTAAACATGTAACACCTGTGACCCCGCCTCCTCAGCTGTGGCCCCTGCACACAGAACACTCTGCTTCATCAAAAAGTCCCTCACACAGCCATGACCTGAAAGACATTAAAGGGACATTAAACACTTTTAAATAATCATATAAAATGATACATTGTATATATAAATAAAGCTCTGCAACATACCTTCATTATTTATTTTGTCCCCTTTTCCTGTAATTCCATTCTGAAAGTGTGAGCTTTTCAGTTCCTTTTAGAAATGGAAGTGCAGAACATGGTTATATACCACACAATCATTGGCTGCACTCTAGTGACCTATTTATAACTGTCCCTAATTGGCCACAGCAGAGGAGGTAACCTAAGTTACAACATGGCAGCTACCATTCTTTTATAGACACTAAAACTTTACACTTATTTTTTTAATATTTAAACAGCTAATTAAATTTAAAAAACACATATACCTGTTATTATCAGACTAATCCTTTCTTTTAATGCTTCACTCTACCTAGCATTTCTTTAGTGTTTAATGTCCCTTTAAGTGCACAAAAGTCTCTATAGGGGAGGTGGTAAAAAACTATTTTCAGATTTAAATTACTTTAAAGGCAACCACAATAAATAATGTACATTTAAATTTTTTTATTACAATTAAACGGATTTGGGGATTTAAATTTTATCGTTAAGTTCCCTTGGCCTCTTATTCGCCAGCGGGAACGTGGATTTAAAAAAAAAAAAAAAAAGAGAGAAAAATAGGAAGATGGGGAGCGAGTAGTAAACCATGTTCTGGTTGGTAAACTTCATTAGCTTGCTAATAGCTTCGCAACTTCTAAAAACCATGTGATTCGTGTCGAATACACAAGGTGGCGCTCCAGACACACAGCCCCCACCCCTTTTTCAGCTACATGTTGCCATGTTAACTAAGCCGCTTCCAGCGCTCTGCCAAACCCACAATGCTGTACAACAAGTTAGGTTGAGCAGCCTTTGTCCCAGCGGAGGCTCCTTGTGGAAGGCAGGGTACGGGAGGGGGCGTGGTTTGTGAGGAGCATCAGCAGGTTGGGTTGGTCGGGCGGAGCTCTCCTTGTCTTGCAGGTGGAACATTGGGAAAAAGGAAGCAGGAAAGTGAGAAGAGAAACAGGGATCTGCTAGGGGCATACAGGTGAGAGCCGACCTGCATCTATTTCATACCAGCATAACTGCATCTACCTATTGCGGCACACATAGCTCCAGAAATCTAGACCTCAGTGTTATAATATAGTATAAATCGGTAGTTAAACGTAGCTGCTGCTTAGCTGTCATGGCTAGGGAAACTTTACATGCTGTAAACAATCGCAGTTTGTCCAACTGAAGGCTTGTTATATAGAAGCTGGGAACTTTGTTACATATTTCTATTACAGTGACTGGGGCCCTATTACAGGTTTGTAATAAAAATGTATAGACCTGACCCTATTAGATAAAATTAAAATAGATAATGTATTCATAAAATCTAGTCATATGTCATTCTAGATATCTGTTATTTACACGTTAATTTATGTCAATACACTTTCTGATTTATAAACCGAAACCAATTTCTAAATCTAATTTCTATATGGTATTATTTTTGTGTCTGTGGTATCTGTCTGGTTAGATCAGGAATACTAATTGCTTTTGGTCACACTTATGTTGTAAACTTGGATCACAGTTTTAAATCTTGGGAAACCAGTAAACAAAGGCATCTAGCTATAAGCATTTGATGCATTTCCTGTATGCAGCTTAGATATTGAGTCTAGGTATGGAAACATTCTTCAAAATTTACAGTGTATTTTTGCTAATTTAGTTCATTATTTTTTTTTTTGCCAAATGAGTTAACATAGCTGCTTAATATTTAGCATTGCATTATTTGTATTATAATACATGTTAAAGTCTTCATTGCATTAACTCTTTCTTTCTAAGAGTTACATTCTTTAAAAGCAAATATAAAGTCCTTATACTGTAATATGAGCTGAGTGTCACCCAACCCCTATAGTGCTTGTCACAGCAAAGAAAAATTACTTATTGGGAGTGAGGAGCAGAGAACTGGGAAATTCCTCTCCCTTCTCCAGCTGTGTGCCATGGAGCATAGATTTCTTTGTTTATATGGGAAATGAAGCCTTGTTTGTTGTTGGAAGTGAAGTCTTGTTAGTAGCAAGCGATAAAAATAACACGAAACGAAACTAGTTGTAGTAATTAGAAGTTAAAACACTCATGTCAGAGTTTTTCATAATAAATCCATGCGTCAACAAAATATGACATTTTATGTCTGGATTTAAAAGGATGTAAAAGGCAACCCTTTTCCCTTCGTATAAAATGCAGTTAAAGGGACATGAAGCACTCCTCGCTTTTGTGTTAACAAAAAATAAATAAATTACAAACTTGTCACTTCCTAGAGAGGCCGAAAATCAAATGCTATAATGTAGGTTTTCTTCATAATGGTGCAAATTGCTTAAACTACCTATGTGTTTACTTCGAGCAGTGGATGTGCTTAATTACAGCTTTTCTTAAGTGGCCACAATTAAGAGAGATCAGATAACTATACCCTCCAGAGTAATGAATTAGGTCTGCAAATCATTAATAAAGTGACTATTTTTAAATATTTATTTTATTTGTAGTTATGTTACAGTTCAGTACTTAATAACCAGTATCTAATGTACACCTATATAACAATGACTTTAATGATCCTTTAAACATGTAAAAAAAACTTATTTTTTTGTCATCAGACTACTTAAATAAGAGCTATGGACATGTATATTTGTGTATACCTGATACTACAGTGTGTGTGTGCATGTGCAGTGGCTAACAGGGACAACTGTCTAAGTTGGTCATAAAAAAAGTAGGTTTAGTCAGTATAGACAATCCATTAAAAAAAAAAGTTTTAAAATGATTTTAGATACAAGAAAAGAAAATGCCCTATAATCTACATGTTATCAAGCAATAGATATATACTATTCAGGGGTTAAAATGCGAGTGTACTCATTGTTAAAAATAAGCAAAAGCCTGATGTCTTACCAAATGCAGTAGAATTGCATAATTAACAAGTGCATAATGTAAAGACAATGCAATAACACTTACTCTGAACTTCAAAGAAGCAGTAGATTTTTTTTTTTTTCTGTCAATTTTATTTTTTCTCCCATTTTCCGGCCCCCTGTATCATGTGACAGACATTACCAATCACAGACTAGTATACGTATACCCTGTGAGCTTGTACACGTGCTCAGTAGGAGCTTGTTCCCTAGAAAATGTGTACATTAAAAGACTGCAAAATTTGATAATGAAAGTAAATTGGAAAGTGTCTTAAATCTTCATGCTCTATCTGAATCATAAATGTTTATTTTGACTTGAGTGTCCCTTTAAGGACTAGTGGAGATTTGTGCACACAAGCACACCCTCACAATATAAATTTATATTTTATGGATAATAAGTGGAAAAAATAGTTGCATGTCACCCATAGTTTTTTCTTTTTTTTTTTTTTTTTCTTTCAATTTTCCATTTTAACTGGCATTGTTTTTTTCCAAGATTATTACTGGAAAGTTATCCCTTTCAAATGTGTATTGTTCACCTGCCTTTTAACTCATTTGTCCAGAGAACATAAGTAGCCACAACATTGTGTGGTTTTTTTGTTTTTTGTTTTTTTATCCTCTTTTTGTTTTTTTCATTCATTTCATAGAAGCTTTATAGTTTTGAAGGAAGATGACATTGGAGAATTCATTGTCTTAACTGTGTTTTCGTAGCTGCTTTGGTGCCTAGATAATAGCATGGTTTCTGCCTTGTGTTTTGCCTTTTATAGTATTGATTAAACAATACTGTGCTGAGGACCATACAACATAACTGTCCTTCATCTGAGATGAATAGAATATTTCCTCAAGAGCAAATATGTATACAGATGTATTATTAGATATGTTACTAAATTAAGCTACAGATAATTCAGTGAGTGTTTTATTTGTTTTGAATAAGTCACACTACTTCCCAAATGTGATCGTTATAGAGAAGTTAAAGGGACATTTAAACCGTTTAAGATTGATAAATAAACTTATAAAACTTTACATATGTGTAGCAAAATACATTCGCAGTATACATTTTATTCCTAATTTTGTCTCGTTATGCTGTAATTGAATTTGTGGATTTTACCATTCCTGTGAAATGAATTTGTGCATGGTTATGATATTAACAAGCTATATCTCAGACAATTGTTTGCAAACATTATTACCTCCTTTATATCTGTCCTTAAAGGGACAGTCAAGTCCAAAAAAACCTTTCATGATTCAAATAGGGCATGTAATTTTAAACAACCTTCCAATTTACTTTTATCACCAATTTTGCTTTGTTCTTTTGGTATTCTTAGTTGAAAACTAAACCTAGGAGGTTCACATGTATTTTGATAGTTTTTTTTTTACCACTAGAGGGCATTAGTTCATGTGTTTCATATAGATAACATTGAGCTCATGCACGTGAATTTACCATGGAGTCAGCTGATTGGCTAAAATGCAAGTCTGTCTAAAGAACTGAAATAAGTTGGCAGTCTGCTGAGGCTTAGATACAAGGTAATTACAGAGGTAAAACGTGTATAATTAGAACTGTGTTGGTTATGCAAAACTGGGGAATTGGTAATTAAGGGATTATCTATCTTTTAAAACAACAAAAATTCTTGTGTTGACTGTCCCTTTAATCTAAGTGACCTCAGCAGATGAGATAAAAATAGGGGAGACTTGCTGTTCAGCCCAGGTATTCTGATTTCTTTAAGGAGATACACAATTTACATGTATTTCCTGAACATTTGAACATCTGATATAATTTAAAAAATATATCTGCACATTATTCTTAATGAGTTCATCATTATGCCTCGTATTAGGTGAAGTATGTCCTTTTATATGTAAAGTTCACGTGATCAGTGTTTTAAATAATCTCTAAAAAAAATTCTGCTTAAAGAATGGAAATTAATTTGTATCATGCTTATGAAAGAACAGAAATTAAACTCATACTGACTTGTTATGGTTTGTAGCTGACAGACAACTCGCACTTCTCTATTGGTGGTTTACAACAAGCCTTCTCAAGCTGTAAACATCACAGGTAATTGACTTTATAGGGCAAGATGTTTATATTAGCCATGTGAAAGGTAATAAGGAATATATTGCACAGTCGTGTTACTTGACCAGCGAGACAGTGCCCCTCTTTTCTGCAAATGTTGTGTTTTTTTTTGTTTTTTTTTTTTTTTATCCAAAGCATATTTTCTCGTATATGTAGGTTTTGGAACATATCTATTTTTTTATTTCTTTAACAGAATTTCTAAAATGTATTCACCTGCTCTGTAGATAAAAATAATATAAAAAAAAATGGCCACTCTTACAGAAAGGTTAGCCAACATCTCTGGCTAGTCTGATTTTAGATCTGAAAAAAGTTTTTTTTTACCCCTGGTGGCAGAAAATGCCAAACTTTACTCTGATGATATAACAAGTGACATAGTTGATGACATCATTGATAACATCACTAAAGACCCAAGGGGGATGGTTGAGATTAATATTCACCATGCTTTTGAATATTTGATTGTGAATGTTGTCTTTGGCAAACTGTAAGAGTTTACTATTTAATTCCCTGGTGTTTTTATTAAATACTAATTTACTCTGCAATATTAATATAAAAGTTATGCTGATCTCTTATACAAACTTACTACTGCATGTGCAATTTATATCAGTATAAGGAAGCATAAATGTGTTCTACTGCTTCACTCTGATGAACTCCTGTACGTGGTATTGTGTTTTATGGTTATGTCCTTAGCCTAAAGGACGTCTTCAGATGTTTACTTTTGTTTCTTTTTAAGTTTACCCCAAAGCTTATAGCTGGTTATTTACCAGTGCATAAAGAATTTTAAGATATTTTTATGTTAGAATGAAGTCCAGGCTTACTTTATTGAGAGCCCCCTTGCCAAAGAGGAAAACACTTTGCACTGTTGGAGCTAACAAAGATAAATATCCTACCTTGGCAAAAACCCTACTTATGCATCTCAGGCACCTCAACACCATTTGAGCGCCTCTTCTCTGCTGCAGGCAAAATAGTTTGCAAATAGAGAGCCAGGAGCATGTTCACATTTTTGCTTTTTAATGCAAAATTTCTAAAAGAGTGAATACATTTTATATTTGTTACACTCAGTATGTGGATTTTATTTTAAATATAGGGAAAAAATTAATTTGCAAGAGAATTTAGCAACCAGCATTTTTATTTATGGATTCTGAAAATGTGAATTAAAGGGACACTAAATGCATTTCATATACCTCCTTCTATTCATGGATTCTGCCATTATGGATCTTAGGTTACACTGCAGGTACCTGAAGGAGAGATGCTGCGGATTTGCAGACAGGTCAGCATTGGAATGTAGGGAAAGATAGATTTCAACATGGAAGCACCCATGATTAGAGTGAGGTGGGGAATAATCGCAGTACTATGCTCATAAAATGTATTTTGTTTATGTACCTTTTATGTTTAAATCATTTTTTATTGAAAAACTTTCATTTGTGCAACAACAGAGCAAGTGTTATATATCTACAGGCATCATCAAATACAACATATACAATTGTCACTATCAGTTGCCATCAGCTAATGCATCTATAAGCTCTCTATATTCCGTCTTATGTACTCTTCACCCTTTTACATTGCCGTGTTGGTTAGTCCCAGAAAGTCCATATTTGAGTGGGTGGTCTCTGTTGTTGCATTACAAAGCGTAAGATAACTCACATCAACTTTTTGTGGTTTTCTTTTCTCTACTAATAACCAAAACAAACTGAAACAGTTATAAAATAAGTGTCCGGATGCCGGGAAGTGGCTTACCTGTCTTAGATTCCTATAATGCCTCACAAGTCCCTAGTTGTTGTTTATGTACCTTTTTAAAGGGACATTGTACACTAGATTTTTTTTTTTTTTTTGCATTAAATATGTTTTGCAGATGATCCATTTATAAAGCCCATCTGGGAGTATTTTGTATATTTTTGTTTATCTTCTAATAACATTGTGCTGATCTTCTGACTCCTAACCAAGCCCCAAAGTATCAGATGTAGACTGAAGTCTACAGATTCCCGCTGCTCCTGTTATGTGTAATGGGTCTTCTCATATGCAGGAGGGGAGGCGTCTGCTCTTCTTGCTTTCCCAGCCCATTTCAGTGGGTGTCCCAGCCTAACCTCATCAACAGTGCTATATAGGGAGCTTCTAAGAAAGTTTTAAATATTTTATACAGTAGCTGTACATATTCTTGTTTATAGTAGTGTCTATTAAATTGGTGTACACTGTCCCATTAAATTCCACTATCTACACATTAGGGGAAAATTCACCTAGTTTAAAGGGCCACTCAAGTCAAAATTAAACTTTGATTCAGATAGAGCATGCAATTTTAAACAACTTTCCAATTTACTTCCATTAACAAACTGTGCACACTATTTTATATTTACACTTTTTGAGTCACCAGCTCCTACTGAGCAGAAAATTCATATATGCAGTGGAAATAGACATAAATTTGAAATTTGTCTGAAAAAAATACTACTTTTTTGAAGTTCAGACATAGGGTTCCATTTATCAAATACTTCGCCCTGCTACAGCTGTAGGTTCTCACAAGAGAACCTGCAGTCTGTATTTAACAAGCAGCGGTCATCAGACTGCTGCTTCCCTAACCTTTCGCCACCTCTTATGTGGTGAATTTCAATCTCCCGGTCCTTGTCCGACCGGAGAGATTGACAGCTCCTGCCCAAGCGTGATTGGCTGTGCGCGGGCAGGGGGCGGGATTGCACACAAGCGCAAAATAGTGGCAATGGAATTTAGCCCGCCAGAGGTGAGCTGTGGCGGACAGTGGCATGTTATGTGCCTCCCTGTCCGCCGCAGCGTGATATATCGACCCGTTAGTTCTATTGCATTGTCTCTTTATCATGCACTTGTTGATTATGCAAATCTACTGTATTTACTGGTCCGACATAGTTACATAAAGTTTACCATATACAATGTGTCAGAGGTAATAAAAAGGAACATGTGATTTCTAATGTACATTAAAGGGACAGCAAATGTCTAGTAATTGCACCAGTTTTCTGAAGTCTTCCAATAGATTAACACATCAGCAGTCTGAATGTTGTTAGAACAGATTAACATCTTGTTAATGTTGCAATTATTTTTCAATGACCAAACTCCACCCACCATTTTTCTTATTTGCCAATCCGAGTGTGAAGACTACAGGGCTTGCGGTGTCAAAACAACATAGTCACTTTGTATACAAAGTAAATAGGGGGCGCTATACTGCGCACAATAAAAGAAAAATCTCTGTATCTGATCCAAAAGAATAATTAGTCACCAGTGCAGCTCCTCTTCCAAATGTGCGGGAAACCAACCTGTATCTTCAAGGTAAAAATAAAAGGGCGCCTCATGGTGTGCAGACTGTGTGATTTTATGAAACCGATAAAAAGAATCCCAAATTTGGCACTATATAGATGGATAGTGCAAGTAGGCAGGCTGGATGTCACAGCCACCAGCTGGCTGATGCTCCCAGCAACAACCTCTAGGGGAATTCCTCCTTGGACATGAGAGTCTCCAATATCCATCCACAGGTAATCAGGAAAAAATCCTGCAGCCATTTTCCACAAACAGGACTCTGCAAAAGTATCACAATCTCATAGCTGTTTATAACAAGATGCTGTTTGTTGAGAAAAAAAAAAGAAACGTGTGGTTTTCACATCATAAAAAGATCTGCGTTAACAAAATCTCCATTGTTTGGTTTCAGCAGAAATAAGGAAATTGCAGATTAGTGACAGATATGTGGCAGTGCTAGACTTTTGAAGCCTGTCATGGGATCTTTCAGCAGTGGCGTCACTAGGAGGTGCGGGCCGCACCAGGGTGACACCCTCCAGGGGGTGACACCACCAAAAAAATTCAAAGAAATACAATGTAGAGATGCATAGATATTTTTATTAGAGGGGCCAGCATTTGTGAACATTAGTGGGACTGGGGAAGTTGTAGACACTTCATTTTTTTTTGCCCCTTGAGCCAGCGCTGCAATTTCCACAAATAGTTTTCCCGGCTGCTTTTGCTTGTTTGTACTTTGCTCCTCCCCTGCCCAATTTCACTATGAATGTTGTGGGCATGCCGTGGGGCTTGCAAAGTTGCGCTGCTAGCCTAAACCTGCCTGCCTTTCTGTGCTCAGTGACGTGTGGAGCAGTGGAGTCACTCACTGCTGTGCTGTCTCTCTAAACGGGAACTGGGAAATCATGAGGGGGATGCCTGGCACCTGACTGAGTGTTTTTGTGTGTGTGTCTGAGTGTGTCTGTGTGTGTGCCTAAGTGTTTTTGAGTGTGTCTGAGTATGTTTCTAAGTGTTTCTGAGTGTATCGGGGGGTTTGTATGTGTGTGTGCCTGTGTTTTTGTGTTTGTGTGTGTGTGTGTGTCTGCTTTCTGTGGGGAGGGGGGTGACACCATAAGTTACCCTAGTGACGCCACTGTCTTTCAGGACTGGAATATACCATTGTCATACTTAAATTATAAAAAAAGAGGACAAAATAAATAATAAAAGTATAATGCAAAGTCATTGACAATGTTTAATTAAAGGCACATTCTAATCAAAATTAAACTTTCACGATTCAGATAGGGCATGCAATTTAAAAAAAAAAATACTTTCATCATCAAATTTTTCTTTGTTTTCATGGTATTCTTTATTGAAAGCTAAACCTAGGTTGGATCATATGCTAATTTCTAAGCCCTTGAAGGCCGCCTCTTATCTCAGTGCATTTTGACAGTTTTTTACAGCTAGACAGCTCTAGTTCGTGTGTGCCATATAGATAACATTTTGCTCACTCCCATAGAGTTAGTTATGAATCAGCACAGATTGGCAGTCAGCAGTGATTGGCTAAAATGCAAGTCTATCAAAAGAACTGAAATAAGGGGGCAGTCTGCAAAGTGTATTAATATAACCGTGTTGGTTATGAAAAACTGGGGAACTGGTAATAAAGGCATTGTCTATCTTTTTAAATAATAACAATTCTGGAGTAGTTTGTCCCTTTATAAGCATTTTATTTTACAATTTCAAAGTGTGTACTGTCCCTTAATGGAGGTCTCTATTTCACAAGAGAGGATTGCATGTACTGTCACTAAAAAGGCCAAATGAATGTTAAAGATGTTTAACTTAAGATCTGCACTGCTGTATTTTGTTCTTCCTCTGTGTAATGATTTTTAATAACCATCTGGTCCGTTTTACATCATTTAACAGCGCCTCACTGTGGGGTGGGTCATCCCAAGGGACACGGCCTAAAAAGCTGTGCACCGGTAGCTCTGCACTGGCCACCTGGCCCTCAGTGTCTGCCAGAGGGGTCTGCCCTAGATTTGCTTTGGGATTTTGTTGTTTTGTGATATTTGGGGACACCCTGGGGAAATGTTACAGATGATGCAAGAGAAACCCTTTTATTTAATATAAAGGTCAGACAGGGTTATTGGCAGTGCTTTCTAATTGTATGGCCAAAGGGCCTGTAAAGAGGAGACGTCCCATCCACCCTAACATAGCCTGGCATTTAGCTCTAATAATGCTGCTGTTAGAATCATGTGTTCTGCTGTGACAACATGGTTACCTCTCATTATTATTTATAAAATATTATACCAGGAAGGTATAAAGATATCTTTTTGCTGACTTACCTTTTAGAGAGCAATATTGTACAATAAATGGTAACAGTGACTGGGAGTGTAATATCTACTGTGTTTTTAAATCAAGCTGATTGTTATGAAAGGCACAGTAAATACTCTAATATTGTGATATAAAATGCTTATGTATAGTAAAACAACTTTGCAGCATACTTTTGTTATTTATGTGGCCCCCTAATGTAATTTAAAGGGACAGTCTACTCCAGAATTTGTATTGTTTAAAAATAAAAATAAATCCTTTATTACCCATTCACCAGTTTTGCATAACCAACAGTTATATTATTATACTTTCTACCTCTGTGATTTCCTTCTATCTAAGTCTCTGCAGACTGTTCCCTTATTTCAGTTCTTTTGTCAGACTTACATTTTAGCCAATCGGTACTGACTCCTAGGTAACTCCGTGGGAGTGAGCACAATGTTATTTATATGGCGCACACACAAACTAGCGCTGTCTAGCTGTAAAAAAGCGCTGAGATGAGAGGCAGCCTTCAATTAGCATATGAGCCTAAGTTTAACTTTCAACTAAGAATACCAAGGGAACAAAGCAAAGTTGATGATAAAAGTAAATTGGAAAGTTTTTTTAAAATGACATGTCCTATTTGAATCATGAAAGTTTCTTTTTGATTAGACTGTCCCTTTAAGTCTAATAATTGTGTTTTTTACAGTCCTGAAAAAGCACATGACAGGCTTCACACATGTAAACCTGCCACCTATCTGTCTTTAATTAGCAATTTGACTTCATGAGAAAAGATAACAAAATCTCCATTGTTTGTTTTCTTAACATGACAGTGGCAAGCCATGTTGTCTCAAAGGTCAAATCCAGATTAGCGCCTCCAAATACGTAAACTGGTGATTGCAGTTTTACTCTTGAAAAAGAATCTTAAAGGGACAGTCAAGTTCAAAAAAAACTTTCATGTTTCAAATAGGGCATGTAATTTAAAAAAACAACAACTTTCAATTTACTTTTATCACCAATTTTGCTTTCTTCTCTTGGTATTCTTAGTTGATAGCTAAACCTAGGAAGGCTCATGTGATAATTTCTAAGAACTTGAAGGCCGCCTCTTATCACATGCTTTATTTGCTTTTCACAACAGGGGAGAGCTAGTTCATGTCAACCATATAGATAACATTGTGATCACGTCTGTGGCTTGTGGCAGACACTGCACTAATTGGCTAAAATGAAAGTCAATAGATAATAAATTAAATGCCATGTGATCAGGGGGCTGTCAGAAGATGTTTAGATACAAGGTAATTACAGAGGTAAAAAGTATATTTCTATAACAGTGTTGGTTATGCAAAACTGGGGAATGGGTAATAAAGGGATTATCTATCTTTTAAAACAATAAGAATTATATTGTAGACTGTCCCTATAATTATATTGATTGTGCGATGAAAGAACTGTATTTAAAGAGACATGAAACACAATTGTTTTCTGCTGTGATTCAAATCAAGTTTGCGTTATTCTCTTTGAACACGACAAGTGTACCAATGACAAGAAATATGTGCAGCCACCCATCAGCAGCTAGATGCCAGTAGTGCATTTCTGCTCCTTAGTCTACCTAGGTATGCTTTTCAACAAATGATACCAAAAGAACATAGCAAATTAGATAATAGTAGTAATTCGGAAAGTTGTTTAAAATTGCAAGCTCTCTGAATGTCGGCTTTTTAGACCCTTTAAAATAAAGTGCTTGTTCTTAGATTGCCCACCGAGAAGTTTCAGTCTCTTCTGAGCAGCAGCTCACATTGTATAACCTCTGGCTGGGTGTGCTGTCCAAACCTTTTATTTTCTTTTATTGGGGGATTAAACTAATATTGTAAAATGTTTTATTTTGATATCACAATTTAAAAGAATTTACAAATCAAGAGCAGTTCAGGTATAGTTCTCTTGAAAACCCTATTGGAATCCATGTTCTTGGTGGAACATGTGATTTGAGCTAACCAATTATGTAGTAGAATGTTGCATAGGACATGAAAGTCAAAATTAAACTTTCATGATTCAGATAGAACATGCGATTATAAGACACTTAAATTAACGTATTTTATCAAATATACTGTGTTCTTTTGGAATCATTTGTTAAAGGCAAATGTACATATCCTCAGCAACAACAATACACTGCTGGAAGCTAGCTAGTGACTACGCATGTTGTTTCATGTAATTTTTCTCACTAGATGCTTTCGGCTAGGTCCCATTCGTGCATTACTTCTTTTGAGCTGACATTAACTATGTGTTTAATTACTTTTTTAGGGGTCAAACGCATAATTATATGTATTTTTGCTTTTTTAACCCTTTAAAATGATGTAGGAATTAGAACAAGCACACTTTCAAATGCATTTTACATCAGAATTGGCAAAATAAATAATAAAAGTATAGTGCCATGTTTTTTTTTTTTCTTAAAGGGACAGTCAAGTCCAAAAAAACCTTTCATGATTCAAAGAGGGCATGCAATTTTAAACAACTTTCCAATTTACTTTTATCACCAATTTTGCTTTGTTCTTTTGGTATTCTTAGTTGAAAGCTATACCTAGGAGGTTCATATGCTAAATTTCTTAGACCTTGAAGGTCGCCTCTAATCTAAATGCATTTTGACAGTTTTTCACCACTGGAGGGCGTTAGTTCATGTGCTTCGAATAAATAACATTGTGCTCATGCACGTGAATTTACCGAGGAGTGAGCACTGATTGGCTAAAATGCAAGTCTCTCAAAAGAACTGAAAAAAGGGGGCAGTTTGCAGAGGCTTAGATACAAGGTAATTACAGAGATAAAATGTGTATTATTGTAACTGTGTTGGTTATGCAAAACTAGGGAATGGGTAATTAAGGTATTTATCTTTTAAAACAACAAAAATTCTGGTGTTGACTGTCCCTTTAAGTCAAACATTTTTAGTTGCAAGGAGTTGAAATGTTGTTTAATATCCCCTAACGTCCTTCAGGACGTTCTATGCCGTCCTAACCACACTGGGCTTTAACGCCCTTAGGACGATATAGAAGGTCCTAGCCTTTTGGCTGTACTAAAGCCAAAGGCGCTTCCCAAATGGGATCGCGGGCTGAAGGGCGCCATTGAAAACCAACTTTGCTTTGTTCGCTTGGTATTCTTAGTTGAAAGCTAAACCTAGGAAGTTCATATGCTAATTTCTTAGACCTTGAAGACTGCCTCTAATTTGAATGCATTTTGACCACTAGAGGGCATTAGTTCATGTGTTTCATATAGATAACATTGAGCTCATTCACGTGAAGTTACCCTGGAGTGAGCACTGATTGGCTAACATGCATGTCTGTCAAAAGAACTGAAATAAGAGGGCAGTTTGCAGAGTCTTAGATACAAGATAATGACAGAGGTAAAAAGTGTATTTCTATAACAGTGTTGGTTATGCAAAACTGGGGAATGGGTAATAAAGGGATTTTCTTTCTTTTTAAACAACAAAAAATCTGGTGTTGACTGTCCCTTTAAATACATTTCATGCACTGCCCTCGTTTTTGGAACCTAGGTTTCACTGCAAGTATCTGAAGGAGAGTTGCTGTACATAAACAAACATATTTCAGCACTGGAATGTAGTGAAGGCTAGATTTCAATATGGCGGCACCCATAGAGGGAGGTGGAGAATTACTTCAATACTGTGCTTATAAAATGTGCTTAGCTAGGATGGGTTTAAATGATCATTTATGTCAGATTAGATTCCCATACAGTTAGGTGTTTCATCCCAACAGGGCATTTTTTATTATCTGTGTTGACTGGTATCTTAAAAATAGTTACCTAGTCATTAATACAGGCAGGTTTGCAACCCTTTTCCATGTTTATTTAATGTGGTGCTTTTTCTTCAGCTATTACATTCCAACAAATACTATTCATAATGACCTAAATTGTGTTTCCATTCGCTGTGATGGAGCAGGAAATGCAAAAAGAGATTTTAGTTTAACAAAAGCAATCATGGGTAAATTAGTATTGTAATTGAACTGGGATATCATTTCTATATAGCTGCCTTAAAAACTCCCTTTTTAATGCTATATTGTAAATTGCTGGGATAGAATTATTCTGTTTCCATCATAAACCATCACAAATGTGCATCTCTGCTCTCTTGATATTCAGCCCTGCAGATCAGATCGTCACATTCACATCATGTGCTGGCCAGTTTGTTTTGTGTATCCAGCCTCTGACTAGTATGTGCAACTCACTGACATTATATTGTTGTTTGTATCCCTTTAAGTTGTGTTAAAGGCATCCTCACTGAAATCTATCAGATATATAACCCCTTTTGCCCTTGTCATGTGTCCAGTAGTGCTGCACCTTTAATTTGGTGTTCAGCTGAAGCTACCTAGGAGCCCGAGGGAGCAGAGGTCAAAGGCCAGCTTATTGATTTCATAAAAAAGATTCAATACAAATAGCGACTGATAAAGGAGGTTGTATGGGGCTTAGAATGACAACAATCAAACATATTTCTGTCTAGTTCAGACATTTTTTATAAAAAATATAGAAGCCATTTTTTCAATATATCTTCATAGAATGCTAAACTAAAATGGATATGTAAACCTTTTTTTTTTCTTTCTTGATACAGATAGAACATGCAATTTTATACAACTTTCTAATTTACTTCTATTATGAATTTTTCTTTTTCTTGGTATCTTTTGGGGAAAAGCAGCAGCTTTGCAAAAATGTTATGCATTTGCAAGAGTACTAGATGGCAGCAGCACTGTTTAATGTCATGTAGTGCTCCAGATGCCTACCTAGGTATCTCTTCAACACAGAATCTCATAGGAACAACGCAAATCCGATAATAGAAGTAAATTGGAAACATTTTAAAAATGTTATGCTGTGTCTGAATCACAAAAGAAAATGTTTGGGTTTCATATCCCTTTAATTGTTCCTTCTGTGATCGGAATAAAAGTCATATCACATTATCATAATACACATGTCATGCTGGGCAGCTTGCTAAGCAGTTTCATATTCTTTTCAATTGCTCACTAATCCCAATGGGTTTCACATGTTTAGGAACAGCACAAACCTGTCCTCTTGGTTTGTGTTTCACAAGACTGTGGGTTAGAGCTATACCACAGACATCACTTGGTACAATGTCCCCAGGGCTTGTAAGGGTAAACTCACTGTGTGATATGGAAATGACTCTCTTACTCACACAAAGGGGAGAGGTTTAGTCAAAACCAGACTGGCAATGAGTCTGTAGTGGTTCTTGGCAGGGCTTAAAGAATGAACACTTGATAACACTAAACTTTTTTTTTTTTTTTTAACATAAACGTTATAGGCCATGTATGATAAGGAACAGCATATTTGATTAAATGTTAACATGTTAAATGTTATTCCCTAAACTTCCAAAGATGGCTGCAGTGAGTAGATTGCAGCCCTCTTTGGCATAGAAAGGGTTATTGCACCCCTGTTAAATATAATCACATGGTTCATTCTGACCTTTAACTGCTGTGTAATGGACCTACCCCAGATTCCGCTGTGGGTGCATCTCTGCAGTAATCTCTACACACACCCTGTTTGTAACCTTTGCACTGTGCCTGGCCAGATTGTTATTGCTACTCATGCAGGAATAAGAGGAATAGTTTGTGTTATGGATTCCACCCTATTGACTCATTGTTTTCTGGCCTTTTTAAAAGCAGGGTTCATTGACATTAATATATTCGTATCAGTATAATTCTCTGAATACTTTCATTATTTTGTTATCTTTTCTGGCCTGGGAGTCGCTGAGAATTGCTGGTTCTGAATATAAACTGCTGCTGACCCAATCAGTAGCGTAAGTCACACACAAGTAGTGTTCTCCACAGTAAATGTTGCCAGCAGGCGGGCACTGGCATTATGAAGTACCAAAGCTGGATACGGGCAGTGAAATAATTTGCAATATTCTAAAATGTTCTGATATTTATAGATGTCACTTAAAGGACAATATAGTCAAAACAATTACAAACTCTCATTTGTTAGAACATATCATTTTAATCCTAGAGAACATGCAAATGGGTTGCAATTGAGCGTGTAATTGTTTTGACTATATTGTCCTTTAAGTGACATCTATAAATATTAGAATATTGCAAATGATTTCACTGCCCCATCCATCTGGTACTTCATAATGCCAGTGCCCCCCTGCTGGCAACATTTTAAGTGGAGAACACTACTTGTGTGTGACTTACGCTACTGATTGGGTCAGCAGCAGTTTATAATTAAAACCAGCAATTCTCAGCGACTCCCAGGCCAGAAAAGATAAAATATGGTGGGCATATCAATATCAAGAATATCCTTTAAAAAAAAACACACTTGGGGATTAGTTTGAGGATGTTACATTATATACACAATAAAAAATAATAATCTGTCTGCATAGTCAGGTGATCACTGTGGTAACAGTAAACACCTTGCAAGAATTAAATATGCTTTCATTTCTGTACTGCACAATGGGGCCTCTATAATCTATATTCTAACCCCCAAAAGCTCATATGGGTCCCTATTTCACATGTGGCTACCCTTGATGATGATGTAGTAAGGTGATCACAGTAACAGTTCATTTTCAATATTATTTACTAAAATCTATGCAAAAATTATACATATTTTTTTTTTACAGTTTTTGCCTTGGCTATCTCACATGCCATGATTTTTATAAACCTAATACTGCCTAATATGCTGGGCCAAAAAGCTAAATCTATAACCTAGGTTTTCAAAATGCTGCAAATCATCTTAACCAACAGTTTGACCTCCAGAATTTGCTTTTGACCTCTTTAACCCCTTAATGACTATGGTGGTGTCTCTTTCAATAGCACAGTTTCACCAATAGCAAGCCTGACTATTATAACCAGACAATCCCTTAACGACCAGCGACGTACAGGGTGCGTCATGGTCATTAAGGGGTTAAAGAGCATGGGGCAAGCACAGTTTTACACAAACGCAAGATGTGTTTAATGTCCATTTAAAATGCAGCTGTTAAAGATGTTAAATACTTTTAGCGAAACAAATGGTTTAGTAAAACTATTTAAATTTAATTTAAAACTAACAGAAAGTTAATGATTGTGTGCATCTGAGTCCTGGGATTCTGTTGCTTATTGGCTAATAGGGACAGCTCCCACCTATTTATTTTTTTTATTCAGCGCAGAAACATTTAAAGGAACACTGAACCCAAATTTGGGTTCAGTGTCCCTTTAAGCAAGCCACTTATCTTACATAATTAGCACTTAGAAATTCTCAGTATAGCCACTGCCCTCAGGGAAATGAGAGCTTACATGTTGGCAACTTAGGTTGCATTCTGATCATGGGCATATCTGTTTATCCAGTATTCACTTAAAGGGACAGAATACTCATATGCTAAATCACTTGAAACTGATGCAGTATAACAGTAAAAAGCTGACAGGAAAATATCACCTGAGCAAAAAAAGAAGATATTTTACCTCACAATTGCCTCAGCTCAGCAGAGTAAGTTCTATGTAAAAAGTTATAATTCAGCTGCTGCCCAACTGCAGGTAAATAAAAAAAAATAAAAAAAAATGAAGAAATGAACTGCAGCCAATCAGCATCAGCAGTGCTGAGGTCATGAACTCTTACTGTGGTCTCATGAGATTTTAGTTAACCCTCATGAGATTTCATTGTAAACTTCCTTACACTGAATAGGGAAATAAGATGAGTGTGCACGTAAGCTCACTCCCTTAGCTGTCCCGGGACAGACATACTGATTTGCTGCTTAGAAGTCCTTTACAATGGGATATGGCTACTGAGAAACTTTTGAGGTAAAATATCTTTCTTTTTTACATAGAGATGTTCAGGTGATATTTTCTAGTCGGCTTTTTACAGCTATGTTGCATCATGTATCAACATTTGGGTATTATGGCCCTTTAACAATACATATAACTAAGATTTCTATTAAAGAGACATGAAACCCTTTTTTTTTCATTATTCAGAAAGAGCATGCAATTTTAAACAACTTTTTATTTTACAATTTTCTTAGTTCTCTTGGTATCTCTTGTTGAAAAGCAGGGATGTAATGCTTAAGAGACGGCCCATTTCTGGAGCACTATATGGCAGCAATTTTGCAAGAATGTTATCTATTTGCCAGAGCACTAGATGGCAGCAGCACTTCCTGCCATGTAGTGCACCAGATGCCTACCTAGGTATCTCTTCAATACAGAATATCATGGGAATGAAGCAGCTTTGATGGTAGAAGTCAATTGGAAACTTTAAAATTGTATGTTGTGTCTGAAAAACAAAAGAATGTCCCTATAAAGTTTTTTTTTGTTTTTTTTTCCTAGGCATAGTTAAACTGCTTAGTGCTTTTTTATTACAATGAAACAGGCTGTTTTGTATCCCTTTTAAAGGAAACAAAACACTTTGTAATTGCAATACATTGCTGTTGTCTTGCTATGGAATATATAGAACATGACGGGTAAACATCTCGTTTGCTGCAATTGTTTTTCAACAGCCATACTCCCCCCCCACCACTTTCCTTATCAGTTAAAGTTGATTAGGGAACCATATACAGCAGAGTTAGCCCTAACAAGTCTGCAGGGTGCATTACAAGGTCTGAGAATTGGAAAACCCACAATTTCCTGAGCTAAATTACATGAAAAAGGAGGAAAATAAATTATTAAAGTACACTTTTTTTCTTTTCCATCACTTTGCATTACCTTTCAGGCGGCACTACCACCTTCCCACCGTGTCTCCTGGATCAACCTGTTTTTCATGTCAGCTTTAGCTATCACTTTTCTGTGTCTGAGCTATTCCTGGATCTTTAAAGCTGTAATCCTTCATACTTCACACAAGTATCTCCCTGCTAACTATTTAGTCCTGTGTCATGTGTGTGTGATTAGATGTTGTGGGTCAAGAAGGTAGAGTGCATCTATTGGATGTTTTCTGTCAGATGGGCAGGTAGAGCCATAGATATTTCTTTTGCAGGGTCCCTCACATACCGTAGAATGTTCTCAACAGAAAATGTTGCCAGCCAGGTGGAATTATGAAGTAGCTGGTTGTATCAGTGTAATAGTTTTGCAATATTAGAGCATTTTACGTTATTTATAAATATTAGTTAAAGGGATAGAAAGGTGAGACTTAAAATGAGCATGGGTTCATTTCAATTTTAAATCGAAGCATTTTTGCAATATACTTCTGTTTTTCAGCTGCATATGCTGTGAGGGCCCATTCACCAGTATTCGAACACTACACTTACTCAGAGAGTCAGTGGTGGCTTGTATGGCACAATTTAAGTGTTCACAGGCTCGGTACCCACCACCCTGAATACTAGTGCTCATGCCCTCACAGCATATGTGCGTATGCTGCTGGAGAACAGGAATCACTTTTACTGGAAGCATTTTTGATATCGGAAGTAGTATTTCTATTTAAATGTTTTACCTTTCTATCCCTTTTAAGCTATCAAAAGTGCAAATTAATTGCATACTTTAATATAAATTGATTTAATGATAATTTGAGCAACAAACAATAGTTCCTGGCGCAAACACTGCTTGAGCATGAAAAAGTATGTTCTGTCACAAGATGTTAAATAATTGGGATTATATATGTGTGTGTATATATACATATGTATGATAGAGCATACAAGTTTCCAATGTACTTCTATTATCAGATGTGTTTCATTCTCTTGGTAACCTTTGTTAAAGCAGCAGCATTACATTATTGTGAGCTAGCTGAACACATCGGATGAGCCAATCACAAGAGGCACATATGTGCAGTCACTGATCAGCAGCTAGCTCCCAAAAGTGCATTGCCGCTCATGAGCCTACCTAGGAATGATTTTCAACAAAGGATACAAAGAGAACGAGGCAAATTAGATCATAGCATGTAATTTGGAAACTTGTTTAAAATTACCTACTCTTTCTGAATCATGAATAAAAAAATTGAGTCCCTTTTATGCAAATGGTATAGACGTATAGCTGGTGTAATCTCCAGAGCAGCAATGCACTACTTTGACCTTGCTGAAGCTAGCTCTCAGTATGGCATTGCTGTTCCTGATCTTACCTAGGTATGCCTTTCAGCAAAGGATAAAAGTGAACAAAGTAAATTTGATAGAGGTAAATTGAAAATTCTCTAAATGACATATTCTATCTGAACCAAACAAGTTTAATTTAAAATCTAAATAATTGATATATACATAGTATATATGTGCATTTGTTCAACGCATTGTAAAATTTCTATATAAAATCATATGTAAATGAACCTTTCCCTATTGTTTTTTTGGCTTTGTGTAATAGATTGTGTTTGACCCATGCAAGCAAAGGGTTAACCAGCAGCCTGTTCCTCCTGTCCTGAAAGGAATATTCAGTCATCTGCCCCCCTCCCTGCATTATTACACCTGGTCTTTGTATTTGCAAATCCATAACACTGGCCGATAACTAAGGTCTGAAACCTAAAGCCTCTGCTTCTAACACAGCCAGTGAGTTCTTCTCTCTCCCATGTGAACTGATCTACCCTCTGTTATGTTGTTGTGCTTGAGTGACACTATTCTCATGTTTGAGGCTTAGAATGCTGAAATACAAATAAAAACTTCATTTTCAATTTCCCTCTGTTTGAATTTTCCTCTGCAGAGGATTTGAAATAGAAAGCTTGATTTCTGCCCAGATACAATCTGGTGGCCTGAGAAACAAACATGTTTGGCTCTTGTCCAGGACCTCTTTGCTCAACTCTGACTAATTAATTTATACTCTCATATATGGATGTAAAAAAATCAAGTTGCATTTCCTATTGGTTCTGCTAATTTCCGTAGTGCATTCCTCAGACTAATTCCTTCTGGTCCTCAGTTTTAATAAATATAGGAAAACAAGCATTGCACAAGGTCTGCTAAGCATTTAAACTATCATTTTGTTAGAATGTATTTGTTTGCAGTGTAGGCACATGCCTCTTCAAGAACAGCTTGATTCTTGTTTAGTTTATCCCCTTTAGTATGGTCAGTTGTGGGTCAGATCTAAATCGGCTCCTGTACAATGTTGTAGGGACACTGCTCTTGTGGTGTGTGGGAAACAAAACAGTTTTAAGAGTTAAATTACAGAAAATGTATGCAAAATAATGAAGCAAAGTAAGTTTACAAAATGTAAAATTCTAATGTAATAAATTGAAATACTTTGTCACAGCGTGTGCTTTTTATGTTAACCCTTTCTGACTGTGTGGTTAAAATGATGGTTAACTCCTTTCTCTTTTATAAAAACAGATCTGGAATGTTAGTGATATTTTAGATGGAGTTTCATTTATCAGATGTAATAAAGTTGCGCTATGACTTACTTTTTAATATAGATATGAAATTCAAATGCACCATACTCCGCCTCCCACTGCAAAAGTAAGATTTTCTGTGAGCTAACGGTTTGAATTGTTGTCCAATCAGTGCTCTAGCTACAACAAAAGGCACCAAAAGGGGAGAGTGCTGATTGGAAAACAGTTCAAACCTTTTCCCCAGAGCGCGTGGAATTTTGTATTTCAGCGCTACATTAAAAACTTCATTACAACTGATGAATGAAACTCCATCTAAAATATCACTAGCATTCTGGATCTGTTTCTATAAAGGGGAGGGTTTACCATCAGTTTAAAGGGACAGTTTACACCAACATTATTGTTGTCTAAAAAGATAGATAACGCCTTTACAGACGGCCTCTTAGCACATGCTTTTTTTATTAGCTTTTCACAACAAGAGACTGCTAATTTATGTGGGTTATATAGATATCCTTGTGCTCACTCCTGTGGATTTGTGCACAACACAGCTCTAATTGGCTAAAATGCAAGTCAATAGATGATAAATAGTCATGTGATTAGATGGCAGTCTACAGAGGCTTAGATATAAGGTAATCACAGAGGTAAAACAAACCGTGTTGGTTTTGCAAAACTGGGGAATGGGTAATAAAGGGATTATTTATCTTTTTAAACAATAACCATTTTGTAGTAGACTGTCCCTTTAAGGTTACAGAATTTGCTTCTGGAGAGCATGGGGTAAATCTAGCAAAATAAATAAAGTATATTGTATTTTTTTTTCTGCACATAATTAAAGGGACATTAAACTACAGTGTCTTGGTTATTACTCACCATGCAATTTTTTTCCACCTGTGATAGTTGTTCTCTTATTTTAACCCCTTATTACAATAATCCGCGCCGCCATCTTAAAGCTTATATTTGTTATGTAACTTTTAAACCGAGCAAAAAAACTGCAAAAATGTAACTCTTCCGCTCTCTATTATGTGAAGGGCAAGGTCCAGCTGTCAAAAGGCCAGTAACATCACAGATCTTTACTTATAATTTGTTTTTCTCTTAGTATCCTTTGTTGAAAAACATACCTAGGTTGTCTCAGGAGCAGCAATGCACTATTATGAGCTAGCTGGGGATTGCTGGCTACGCACATAAGCCTCTTGTCATTGGCTTACCAGATGTGTTCAGCTAGCTCCCAGTGGTTCATTGCTGCTGTGTAGCTGACTTTGCGTTTGCACTTTTATGACATTTTTTACAAGCTACATAGCATCATATAGTATATAATCCTCTGAATCTCAAAACCAGTGATACTGATTCCATGTTAATGAGACTTGGAGTCATTGTGTGGTGCAAGCTGAAATTAGGCCTATCAGGTCAATAATGAGGATTTTATGATGTGTAAAGTACAGGATTACGTGTTTTTCTGGTCTCCTGTATAAATGAACCTACTGTTTATAGCACAGTTAGTCTCACTAGATGATTTATATTGTGCACTAGATAACTATAATCACTTTGGAAAAGACACAGATATCAGTTAAAGGGACAGTCTACACCAGAATTGTTATTGTTTAAAAAGATAGATAATCCCTTTATTACTCATTCCCCAGTTTTGCATAGCCAACACAGTTATATAAATACACTTTTTACCTCTGTGATTACCTTGTATCTAAGCCTCTGCAAAATGCCCCCTTATTTCAGTTCTTTTGACAGACATCCATTTTAGCAAATCAGAGCTAGCTCACTGGAACTCCACGTGCATGAGCACAGTGTTATCTATATGACACACATGAACTAATATCCTCTAGTGGTGAAAAACTGTCAAAATGCCCTGATTGAAGAGGCGGCCTTCAAGGGCTTAGAAATTAGCATATGAACCTCCTAGGTTTAGCTTTCAACTAACAATACCAAGAGAACAAAGCAAAATTGGTGATAAAAGTAAATTGGAAAATTGTTTAAAATTACATTCTCTATCTGAATCCTGATAGTTTATTTTGGACTAGATTGTCCCTTTAACTTTAGAAACCATTTCTACCTAGGTGTGCTGTGATGCGCTGGTAATGCATCAGAAATAAGCTATCATTTGTTAGGCCATGTAATGTGTGCATTACAGTCCTAGATAACTATCGCCTAGATTACGAGTTTTGTCAATAAAAACTTGCGGGGCCAACGCTCCTTTTTTTTTTCCAGCGCTCACTTTAAACAACGCTGGTATTACAAGTTTTCTGAATGGCTGCGTTAGCCTCAGAAAAGTGAGCGTTGAGCATAATCTCCACTTCTACCTGTAATACCAGCGTTGCTTACGGTAGCGGTAAGCTGGCAAAACGTGCTCGTGCACGATTTCCCCATAGGAAACTATGGGGCTGAGCTGGCCGAAAAAAACCTAACACCTGCAAAAAATGCGGCGTTCAGCTCTTAACGCAGCCCCATTGTTTCCTATGGGGAAACACTTTCTAACTCTACACCTAACACCCTAACATGAACCCGAGTCTAAACAACCCTAACCTTACACTTAACAACTAATCTGCCGCCCCCAACATCGTCGCCACCTGCATTATTCTATTAACCCCTAATCTGCCGCTCCGGACACCGCCGCCACCTACATTATACCTATGAACCCTAATCTGCTGCCCCTAACATCGCTGACAACTATATTATATTTATTAACCCCTAATCTTCTGCCCCCAACTTCGCCGCCACCTACCTACACTTATTAACCCCTAATTTGCCGACCGGACATCGCAGCCACTATAATAAATGTATTAACACCTAAACCGCCGCAATCCCGCCTCGCAAACACTATAATACATTTTATTAACCCCTAATCTCCCGCCCCCAACGTCGCCGCTACTATAATAAAGTTATTAAACCCTAAATCTAACCCTAACACCCCCCTAACTTAAATATAATTTAAATAAAACGAAATAAAATTACTATAATTAAATTAATCCTATTTAAAACTAAATAATTGCCTATAAAATAAACACTAATATAGCTACAATATAACTAATAGTTACATTGTAGCTATTTTAGGATTTATATTTATTTTACAGGCAACTTAGTATTTATTTTAACTAGGTAGAATAGCTATTAAATAGTTAATTATTTAATAGTTACCTAGTTAAAATAATTAGAAAATTACCTGTAAAATAAATCCTAACCTAAGTTACAAATACACCTACACTATCAATAAATTAATTAAATAAATTAACTACAATTATCTAAACTAAAATACAATTAAATAAACTAATCTATAGTACCAAAAAACCCCCACTAAATTACAAAAAATAAAAAAATATTACAAGAAGTTTAATCTAATTACACCTAATCTAAGCCCCCTAATAAAATAAAAAATCCCCCCCAAAATAATAAAATTCCCTACCCTATACTAAATTACAAAAGTAATCAGCTCTTTTTTTACCGGCCCCTCCCCCAACATTAAAACTCACCACCCACACACCCCTACTCTAAAACCCACTCGATCCCCCCTTAAAAAAAAACTAACACTAACCCCCTGAAGATCACCCTACCTTGAGCCGTGTTCACCCAGCTGGGCCGAATTCTTCATCCAATCCAGGCGATGTGTTCCTCCATCCGGCAGAAGTCTTCATCCAAGCGAGCCAGAAGAGGTCCTCCATCTGGCAGAAGTCTTCATCCAAGCTGGCCAGAAGAGGTCCTCCATCCGGCAGAAGTCTTCATCCATCCGCGGCTCCATCTTCAAGACCTCCGACGCGGAACATCCTCCTCGGCCGACGGACTAACAACGAATGAAGGTTCCTTTAAATGACGTAATCCAAGATGGCGTCCCTCAAATTCCGATTGGCTGTTAGGATTCTATCAGCCAATCGGAATTAAGGTAGGAAAAATCTGATTGGTTGATTTAATCAGCCAATCGGATTGAAGTTCAATCTGATTGGATCAGCCAATAGAATGCGAGGTCAATTCTATTGGCTGATCCAATCAGCCAATTGGATTGAACTTCAATCCGATTTGGCTGATTAAATCAACCAATCAGAATTTTCCTACCTTAATTCCGATTGGCTGATAGAATCCTATCAGCCAATCTGAATTCGAGGGACGCCATCTTGGATGACGTCATTTAAAGGAACCTTAATTCGTCGTTAGTCCATCGGCCGAGGAGGATGTTCCGCACCGGAGGTCTTGAAGATGGAGCCGCGGATGGATGAAGACTTCTGCCAGATGGAGGACCTCTTCTGGTCCGCTTGGATGAAGACTTCTGCCGGATGGAGGACCACATCGCCCGGATTGGATGAAGAATTCGGCCCGGCTGGGTGAACACGGCTCAGGGGGGTAGGGTTAGGTTTTTTTTTTTAAGGGAGGATCGGGTGGGTTTTAGAGTAGGGGTGTGTGGGTGGTGGCTTTTAATGTTGGGGGGGTCTTGTATTTTTTTTTACAGGTAAAAGAGCTGCTTACTTTGGGGCAATGCCCCACAAAAAGCCCTTTTAAGGGCTGGTAAAAGAGCTGATTACTTTTGTAATTTAGTATAGGGTAGGGAATTTTATTATTTTGGGGGGCTTTTTTATTTTATTAGGGGGCTTAGATTAGGTGTAATTAGATTAAACTTCTTGTAATATTTTTTTATTTTTTGTATTTTAGTGTGTGTTTTTTTTGTACTATAGTTTAGTTTATTTAATTGTATTTTAGTTTAGATAATTGTAGGTAATTTCATTAATTTATTGATAGTGTAGTGTTAGGTGTATTTGTAACTTAGGTTAGGATTTATTTTACAGGTAATTTCTCCAACATAGGTGTGTCCGGTCCACGGCGTCATCCTTACTTGTGGGATATTCTCTTCCCCAACAGGAAATGGCAAAGAGCCCAGCAAAGCTGGTCACATGATCCCTCCTAGGCTCCGCCTTCCCCAGTCATTCTCTTTGCCGTTGTACAGGCAACATCTCCACGGAGATGGCTTAGAGTTTTTTGGTGTTTAAATGTAGTTTTCTTCTGTTATGTGTGATCAGTCCACGGGTCATCATTACTTCTGGGATATTATCTGCTCCCCTACAGGAAGTGCAAGAGGATTCACCCAGCAGAGTTGCTATATAGCTCCTCCCCTCTACGTCACCTCCAGTCATTCTCTTGCACCCAAAGACTAGATAGGAGGTGTGAGAGGACTATGGTGATTATACTTAGTTTTTATAACTTCAATCAAAAGTTTGTTATTTTACAATAGCACCGGAGCGTGTTATTACTTCTCTGGCAGAGTTTGAAGAAGAATCTACCAGAGTTTTTCTTATGATTTTAACCGGAGTAGTTAAGATCATATTGCTGTTTCTCGGCCATCTGAGGGAGGTAAAAGCTTCAGATCAGGGGACAGCGGGCAGTTGAATCTGCATTGAGGTATGTAGCAGTTTTTATTTTCTGAATGGAATTGATGAGAAAATCCTGCTATACCGTTATAATGACATGTATGTATACTCTACACTTCAGTGTTCTGGGGATGGTATTTCACCGGAATTACTCTGTAAAAATACATTACACCTTTTAATAGGTATTTAATTCATGTTAAACGTTTTTGCTGGAATGTAGAATCGTTTGCATTTCTGAGGTACTGAGTGAATAAATATTTGGGCATTATTTTTCCACTTGGCAGTTTGCTTGTTTTGATTATGACAGTTTCGTTTCTCTCTCACTGCTGTGTGTGAGGGGGAGGGGCCGTTTTTGGCGCTCTTTGCTACGCATCAAAAATTTCCAGTCAGTTACACTTATATTTTCTGCATGATCCGGTTCATCTCTAACAGAACTCAGGGGTCTTCAAACTTCTTTGAAGGGAAGTAGATTCTCTCAGCAGAGCTGTGAGATTTATATAGTGACTGTGTTTTAAAACGTTGCTCTGTGATTTTTATGTTTAAAATTTAATTAGTATTGCTTTACTAATGGGAACAAACCTTTGCTAACAAGTTATGTTGTTTTTAAAGAGTGATGCTATAACTGTTTTTCAGTTCATTATTTCAACTGTCATTTAATCGTTTAGTGCTTCTTTGAGGCACAGTACGTTTTTGTTAAATAAGATTGTAACCAAGTTGCATGTTTATTGCTAGTGTGTTAAACATGTCTGATTCAGAGGAAGATACCTGTGTCATTTGTTCCAATGCCAAGGTGGAGCCCAATAGAAATTTATGTACTAACTGTATTGATGCTACTTTAAATAAAAGCCAATCTGTACAAATTGAACAAATTTCACCAAACAGCGAGGGGAGAGTTATGCCGTCTAACTCGCCTCACGTGTCAGTACCTGCGTCTCCCGCCCGGGAGGTGCGTGATATTATGGCGCCTAGTACATCTGGGCAGCCATTACAGATAACATTACAAGATATGGCTACTGTTATGACTGAAGTTTTGGCTAAGTTACCAGAACTAAGAGGCAAGCGTGATCACTCTGGGGTGAGAACAGAGTGCGCTGATAATTCTAGGGCCATGTCTGATACTGCGTCACAGCTTGCAGAGCATGAGGACGGAGAGCTTCATTCTGTAGGTGACGGTTCTGATCCAAGCAGATTGGATTCAGATATTTAAAATTTTAAATTTAAATTGGAAAACCTCCGTGTATTACTAGGGGAGGTCTTAGCGGCTCTTAACGATTGTAACACTGTTGCAATACCAGAGAAAATGTGTAGGTTGGATAAATACTTTGCGGTACTGACGTTTTTCCTATACCTAAGAGATTAACTGAAATTGTTACTAAGGAGTGGGATAGACCCGGTGTGCCGTTCTCACCCCCTCCAATATTTAGAAAGATGTTTCCAATAGACGCCACCACACGGGACTTATGGCAAACGGTCCCTAAGGTGGAGGGAGCAGTTTCTACTTTAGCTAAGCGCACCACTATCCCGGTGGAGGATAGCTGTGCTTTTTCAGATCCTATGGATAAAAAATTAGAGGGTTACCTTAAGAAAATGTTTGTTCAACAAGGTTTGATATTGCAACCCCTTGCATGCATCGCGCCGATTACGGCTGCGGCAGCATTTTGGATTGAGTCTCTGGAAGAGAACCTTAGTTCCGCTACGCTGGACGACATTACGGACAGGCTTAGAGTCCTTAAACTAGCTAATTCATTCGTTTCGGAGGCCGTAGTACATTTAACCAAACTTACGGCTAAGAATTCAGGATTCGCCATTCAGGCACGTAGGGCGCTGTGGCTAAAATCCTGGTCGGCTGATGTAACTTCTAAGTCCAAATTACTTAATATACCTTTCAAGGGGCAAACTTTATTTGGGCCCGGTTTGAAAGAAATTATCGCTGACATTACAGGAGGTAAGGGCCACGCTCTACCTCAAGACAAGGCCAAAGCTAAGGCTAGACAGTCTAATTTTCGTCCCTTTCGGAATTTCAAAGCAGGTGCAGCATCAACTTCCACTGCACCAAAACAGGAAGGAGCTGTTGCTCGTTACAGACAAGGCTGGAAACCTAACCAGTCCTGGAATAAGGGCAAGCAGGCCAGAAAACCTGCTGCTGCCCCTAAGACAGCATGAACCGAGGGCCCCCGATCCGGGACCGGATCTAGTGGGGGGCAGACTCTCTCTCTTCGCCCAGGCTTGGGCAAGAGATGTCCAGGATCCCTGGGCGCTAGAGATCATATCTCAGGGATACCTTCTAGACTTCAAATTATCTCCCCCACGAGGGAGATTTCATCTGTCAAGGTTGTCAACAAACCAAATAAAGAGAGACGCGTTTCTACGCTGTGTACAAGATCTATTATTAATGGGAGTGATCCATCCGGTTCCGCGGTCGGAACAAGGACAAGGGTTTTACTCAAACCTGTTTGTGGTTCCCAAAAAAGAGGGAACTTTCAGGCCAATCTTGGATTTAAAGATCCTAAACAAATTCCTAAGAGTTCCATCGTTCAAAATGGAAACTATTCGGACAATCTTACCCATGATCCAAAAGGGTCAGTACATGACCACAGTGGATTTAAAGGATGCTTACCTTCACATACCGATTCACAAAGATCATTACCGGTATCTAAGGTTTGCCTTCTTAGACAGGCATTACCAGTTTGTAGCTCTTCCATTCGGATTGGCTACGGCTCCAAGAATCTTCACAAAGGTTCTGGGTGCCCTTCTGGCGGTTCTGAGACCGCGAGGAATTTCGGTAGCTCCGTACCTAGACGACATTCTGATACAAGCTTCAAGCTTTCAAACTGCCAAGTCTCATACAGAGTTAGTTCTGGCATTTCTAAGGTCGCATGGATGGAAAGTGAACGAAAAGAAGAGTTCTCTCTTGCCTCTCACAAGGGTTCCATTTTTGGGGACTCTTATAGATTCCGTAGAAATGAAGATTTATCTGACAGAAGACAGATTAACAAAGCTTCTAAATGCATGCCGTGTCCTTCATTCCATTCAACTCCCGTCAGTAGCTCAATGCATGGAGGTGATCGGCTTAATGGTAGCAGCAATGGACATAGTTCCCTTTGCACGCCTACATCTCAGACCGCTGCAATTGTGCATGCTGAGTCAGTGGAATGGGGATTACTCAGATTTGTCCCCCACTCTGAATCTGGATCAAGAGACCAGAAACTCTCTTCTATGGTGGCTTTCTCGGCCACATCTGTCCAGGGGGATGCCTTTCAGCAGGCCGGACTGGACAATTGTAACAACAGACGCCAGCCTTCTAGGTTGGGGCGCTGTCTGGAATTCTCTGAAGGCTCAGGGACAATGGAGTCAGGAGGAAAGTCTCCTGCCAATAAACATTCTGGAATTGAGAGCAGTTCTCAATGCCCTTCTAGCTTGGCCCCAGTTAAAGACTCTGGGGTTCATCAGGTTTCAGTCGGACAACATCACGACTGTAGCTTACATCAACCATCAGGGAGGGACAAGAAGCTCCCTAGCAATGATAGAAGTATCAAAGATAATTCGCTGGGCAGAGTATCACTCTTGCCACCTGTCAGCAATCCACATCCCGGGAGTGGAGAACTGGGAGGCGGATTTCTTGAGTCGCCAGACTCTTCATCCGGGGGAGTGGGAACTTCATCCGGAGGTCTTTGCCCAAATACTTCGACGTTGGGGCAAACCAGAGATAGATCTCATGGCGTCTCGCCAGAACGCCAAACTTCCTCGCTACGGATCCAGATCCAGGGATCCGGGAGCGGTTCTGATAGATGCTTTGACAGCACCTTGGAACTTCAGGATGGCTTATGTGTTTCCACCCTTCCCGCTGCTTCCTCGATTGATTGCCAAAATCAAACAGGAGAGAGCATCAGTGATTCTAATAGCGCCTGCATGGCCGCGCAGGACTTGGTATGCAGATCTAGTGGACATGTCATCCTGTCCGCCGTGGTCTCTAGCTCTAAGACAGGACCTTCTGATTCAGGGTCCATTCAAACATCAAAGTCTAACTTCTCTGAAGCTGACTGCTTGGAAATTGAACGCTTGATTTTATCAAGACGTGGGTTTTCTGAGTCGGTTATTGATACCCTGATACAGGCTAGGAAGCCTGTTACCAGAAAGATTTACCATAAAATATGGCGTAAATACCTATACTGGTGTGAATCCAAAGATTACTCCTGGAGTAAGGTTAGGATTCCTAGGATATTGTCTTTTCTACAAGAAGGTTTAGAAAAGGGTTTATCGGCTAGCTCATTAAAGGGACAGATCTCAGCTCTGTCCATCTTGTTACACAGGCGTCTGTCAGAAAATTCAGACATCCAGGCCTTTTGTCAGGCTTTAGCTAGGATCAAGCCTGTGTTTAAAACTGTTGCTCCGCCATGGAGTTTAAACTTAGTTCTTAACGTTTTACAGGGTGTTCCGTTTGAACCCCTTCATTCCATTGATATAAGATTGTTATCTTGGAAAGTTCTATTTTTAATGGCTATTTCCTCGGCTCGAAGAGTCTCTGAGTTATCAGCCCTTCATTGTGATTCTCCTTATCTGATCTTTCACTCAGACAAGGTAGTTCTGCGTACTAAACCTGGGTTCTTACCTAAGGTTGTCTCTAACAGGAATATCAATCAAGAGATTGTTGTTCCCTCCTTGTGTCCAAATCCTTCTTCAAAGAAGGAACGTCTTCTACACAATCTGGATGTAGTTCGTGCCCTCAAGTTCTACTTGCAGGCAACTAAAGATTTTCGCCAAACTTCTTCCCTGTTTGTCGTTTATTCTGGACAGAGGAGAGGTCAAAAAGCTTCTGCTACCTCTCTCTCTTTTTGGCTTCGTAGCATAATACGTTTAGCCTATGAGACTGCTGGACAGCAGCCTCCTGAAAGAATTACAGCTCACTCCACTAGAGCTGTGGCTTCCACTTGGGCCTTTAAGAATGAGGCCTCTGTTGAACAGATTTGCAAGGCTGCAACTTGGTCTTCGCTTCATACTTTTTCCAAATTTTACAAATTTGACACTTTTGCTTCTTCGGAGGCTATTTTTGGGAGAAAGGTTCTTCAGGCAGTGGTTCCTTCTGTATAATGAGCCTGCCTATCCCTCCCGTCATCCGTGTACTTTTGCTTTGGTATTGGTATCCCAGAAGTAATGATGACCCGTGGACTGATCACACATAACAGAAGAAAACATAATTTATGCTTACCTGATAAATTCCTTTCTTCTGTTGTGTGATCAGTCCACGGCCCGCCCTGTTTTTTAAGGCAGGTACATATTTTTTAAATTATAATTCAGTCACCACTACACCCTTGGCTTCTCCTTTCTCGTTGGTCTTTGGTCGAATGACTGGAGGTGACGTAGAGGGGAGGAGCTATATAGCAACTCTGCTGGGTGAATCCTCTTGCACTTCCTGTAGGGGAGCAGATAATATCCCAGAAGTAATGATGACCCGTGGACTGATCACACAACAGAAGAAAGGAATTTATCAGGTAAGCATAAATTATGTTTTTATTCTTCAATCAAGAGTTTGTTATTTTAAAATAGTGCTGGTATGTACTATTTACTCTGAAACAGGAAAGAGATGAAGATTTCTGTTTGTAAGAGGAAAATGATTTTAGCAACCGTTACTAAAATCGATGGCTGTTTCCACACAGGACTGTTGAGAGGAATTAACTTCAGTTGGGGGAAACAGTGAGCAGACTTTTGCTGCTTGAGGTATGACACATTTCTAACAAGACTCGGTAATGCTGGAAGCTGTCATTTTCCCTATGGGAACCGGTAAGCCATTTTCTTTGTTTAAGTAAAAGAATAAAGGGCTTCATTAGGGCTTAAAAAACTGGTAGACATTTTTCTGGGCTAAAACGATTACTTTACTAAGTATATTTGGCAGATTATTACTTTTAATAGTTGTTAAATCTTGGGGATTGTTTTAATAAAAACGGCAGGCACTGTATTGGACACCTTTTTCACTGGGGGCCTTTTCTAGTCATAGACAGAGCCTCATTTTCGCGCTTCTAATGCGCAGTTGTTTTTGGAAAGCATGGCATGCAGATGCATGTGTGAGGAGCTAAGAACCACTGAAAAAGCTTATAGAAGGCATCATTTGGTATCGTATTCCCCTCTGGGCTTGGTTGGGTCTCAGCAAAGCAGATACCTGGGACTGTATAGGGGTTAAATGTAAAAACGGCTCCGGTTCCGTTTATTTTAAGGGTTAAAGCTTTCAAATTTGGTGTGCAATACTTTTAAGGCTTTAAGTTACTGTGGTGAAATTTGAACAATTCCTTCATACTTTTTCACATATTCAGTAATAAAGTGTGTTCAGTTTAAAATTTAAAGGGACAGTAACGGTTTTATTGTAAAACGTTTTTTGTGCTTTGTTAACAAGTTTAAGCCTGTTTAACATGTCTGAACCATCAGATAACGATGTTCTATATGTATGAAAGCCAATGTACCCCCCTTTTAAATATATGTGATATATTTGTGTCATAATGTCCAAACAAAGTAGGGATAATAATGCCATAGATATGATATTGTCCAAGATGATTCCTCTAATGAGGGGAGTAAGCATGGTACTGCATCATCCCCTTCTGTGTCTACACCAGTTTTGCCCACACAAGAGGCCCCTAGTACATCTAGTGCGCCAATACTTATTACCATACAACAATTAATGGCTGTAATGGATAATTCTATTGCATGCATTTTTTTCCAAAATGCCTACTTATCAGAGAAAGCGTGATTGCTCTGTTTTAAACACTGAGGAGCAAGAGGACGCTGATGATATCTTTTCTGACATACCCTCACACCTATCTGAAGGGGCCAGGAGGGAGGTTTTGTCTGAGGGAGAAATTTCAGATTCAGGGAAAATTTCTCAACAAGCAGAACCTGATATTGTAACTTTTAAATTTAAATTTCAACATCTCCACGCACTACTTAAGGAGGTATTATCTACTCTGGATGATTGTGACAATTTGGTCATTCCAGAGAAATTAGGTAAGATGGACAAGTTCCTAGAGGTTCCGGTGCCCCCCCGATGTTTTTCCTATACCCAAGCGGGTGGCGGACATAGTAAATAAGGAGTGGGAAAGGCCCGGCATACCCTTTGTCCTCCCCCTATATTTAAGAAATTAATTTCCTATAGTCGACCCCAGAAAGGACTTATAGCATACAGTCCCCAAGGTCGAGGGGGCGGTTTCTACTCTAAACAAACGCACTTCTATTCCTATAGAAGATAGTTGTGCTTTCAAGATCCTATGGATTAAAGGTTAGAGGGTTTGCTTAAAAAGATGTTTGTTCAGCAAGGTTACCTTCTACAACCAATTTCATGCATTGTTCCTGTCACTACAGCTGCGTGTTTCTGGTTCCAAGAACTAGAAAAGTCGCTTAATAAAGAATCTTCGTACTAGGAGGTTTTGGACAGAGTTCAAGCTCTTAAATTGGCTAACTCTTTTTTATTTTAGATGCCGCTTTGCAATTAGCTAGATTAGCGGCGAATAATTCAGGGTTTGCTATCGTGGCGCGCAGAGCGCTTTTGCTTAACATCCCTTTCAAGGGTAAAACACTGTTTGGCCCTGACTTGAAAGAGATTATTTCAGACATCACTGGGGGAAAGGGCCACGCCCTCCCACAGGATAGGTCTTTTAAGGCTAAAAATAAGCCAAATTTTCGTCCCTTTCGCAGAAACGGACCAGCCTCAAATTCTACACCCTCTAAGCAAGAGGGTAATACTTCTCAAACCAAGCCAGCCTGGAGGCCGATGCAAGGCTGGAACAAGGGTAAGCAGGCCAAGTCACCTGCCACTGCTACCAAAACAGCATGAAGTGTTGGCCCCCGATCTGGGAAGGATCTGGTGGGGGGCAGACTTTCTCTCTTTGCTCAGGTTGGGGCAAGAGATGTTCAGGATCCTTGGGCGCTAGAAATAGTTTCTCAAGGTTATCTCCTGGAATTCAGGGAACTACTCCCAAGGGGAAGGTTCCACGGGTCTCAATTATCTTCGAACAGGCATTCTTACACTGTGTAGAAGACCTGTTAAGCATGGGAGTGATTCATCCTGTTCCATTAGGAGAACAAGGGATGGGTTTTTACTCCAACCTGTTCATAATTCCCAAATAAGAGGGAACATTCAGACCTATTTTAGATCTCAAGATTCTAAACAAGTTTCTAAGGGTTTCATCATTCAAAATGGAAACCATTCGAACGATCCTTTCTACCATCCAGGAAGGTCAATTCATGACCACGGTGGACTTAAAGGATGCGTACCTACGTATTCCTATCCACAAGGAACATTTTCGGTTCCTAAGGTTCGCCTTTCTGGACAAGCATTACCTGTGGCACTTCCATTCGGATTAGCCACTGCTCCAAGGATTTTCACAAGGGTACTAGGGTCCCTTCTAGCGGTGCTAAGACCAAGGGGCATTGCAGTCGTACCTTACTTGGACGACATCCTGATTCAGGTGTCGTCTCTGTCAAAAGCAAGGGCTCATACGGACATTGTCCTAGCCTTTCTCAGATCTCACAGGTGGAAAGTGAACATAGAAAAAAGTTCTCTGTCCCCGTCAACAAGAGTTCCCTTCTTGGGAACAATAATAGTTTCCTTAGAAATGAAGGTTTTTCTGACAGAGGCCAGAAAATCAAAACTTCTAAGCTCTTGTCAGGTACTTCATTCTGTTCTTATTCCTTCCATAGCGCAGTCCATGGAAGTAATAGGGTTGATGGTCGCGGTAATGGACATAGTTCCTTTTGCACGAATTCATCTAAGACCATTGCACCTGGGCATGCTCAGACAGTGGAATGGGGATTATACAGTCTTGTCTCCGACGATACAAGTAGATCAAATAACCAGAGATTCACTCCGTTGGTGGCTGACCCTGGACAACCTGTCACAGGGAATGAGCTTCCGCAGACCAGAATAGGTCATTGTCACGACCGACGCCAGTCTGGTGGGCTGGGGCGCGGTCTGGGAACCCCTGAAAACTCAGGGTCTATGGTTTCGGGAAGACTCTCTTCTCCCGATAAACATAATGGAACTGAGAGCGATATTCAATGCTCTCAAGGCTTGGCCTAGACTAGCAAAGGCCAAATTCATAAGGTTTCAATCAGTCATCATGACGACTGTTACATATATCAACCATCAGGGGGTAACAAGGAGTTCCCTGGCGATGGAGGAGCATCCGGGGGAGTGGGAACTCCATCTGGAAATCTTTGCCCAAGTAACTCAATTATGGGGCATTCCAGACTTGGTTCTGATGGCCTCTCGTCAGAACTTCATGGTCCCTTGTTACGGGTCCAAATCCAGGGATCCCAAGGCGACTCTATTGGATACAATAGTAGCACCTTGGATCTTCAACCTAGCTTATGTATTCCCACCGTTTCCTCTCATTCCCAGGCTGGTAGCCAGGATCAATCTGGAGAGGGCTTCGGTGACCTTGATAGTTCCTGTGTGGCCACGCAGGACTTGGTATGCAGACCTGGTGAATGTGTCATCGGCTCCACCATGGAAGCTACCTTTGAGACAGGACCTTCTTATTCAGGGTCCATTTAAACATCCGAATCTGGTTTTCCTCCAACTGACTGCTTTGAGTTTGAACGCTTGATTTTATCAAAGCGTGGGTTTTCAGATTCTGTAGTAGATACTCTTATTCAGGCTAGAAAGCCTGTAACTAGAAAAATTTACCATAATATATGGAAAAAATATATCTGTTGGTGTGAATCTAAAGGATTCCCATGGAACAAGATAAAAATTCCTAAGATTCTTTCCTTTCTACAAGAAGGTTTGGAGAAAGGATTTTCTGTGAGTTCTCTGAAGGGACAGATCTCTGCTTTATCTGTTTTACTTCACAAAAGGCTGGCAGCTGTGCCAGACGTTTAAGCGTTTGTTCAGGCTCTGGTTAGAATCAAGCCTGTTTACAGACCTTTGACTCTTCCCTGGAGTCTTAATCTAGTTCTTTCAGTTCTTCAAGGGGTTCCGTTTGAACCCTTACATTCCATAGATATTAAGTTATTATCTTGGAAAGTTTTGTTTTAGGTTGCAATTTCTTCTGCTAGAAGAGTTTCTGAGTTATCTGCTCTGCAGTGTTCTCCGCCCTATCTGGTCCATGCAGATAAGGTGATTTTTACGTACTGAGCCTGGTTTTCTTCCGAAGGTTGTTTCCAACAAAAATATTAACCAGGAGATAGTTGTACCTTCTTTGTGTCCGAATCCAGTTTCATAGAAGGAACGTTTGTTACACAATTTGGACGTTGTCCGTGCTCTAAAATTCTATTTAGATGCTACAAAGGATTTCAGACAAACATCTTCCTTGTTTGTTGTTTATTCTGGTAAAAGGAGAGGTCAAAAAGCAACTTCTACCTCTCTATCTTTTTGGCTTAAAAGCATCATCAGATTGGCTTATGAGACTGCCGGACGGCAGCCTCCTGAAAGAATCACAGCTCATTCCACTAGGGCCGTGGCTTCCACATGGGCCTTTAAGAACGAGGCTTCTGTTGATCAGATATGTAAGGCAGCGACTTGGTCTTCACTGCACACTTTTACCAAATTTTACAAATTTGATACTTTTGCTTCTTCTGAGGCTATTTTTGGGAGAAAGGTTTTGCAAACCGTGGTGCCTTCCATCTAGGTGACCTGATTTGCTCCCTCCCATCATCCGTGTCCTAAAGCTTTGGTATTGGTTCCCACAAGTAAGGATGACGCCGTGGACCGGACACACCTATGTTGGAGAAAACAGAATTTATGTTTACCTGATAAATTACTTTCTCCAACGGTGTGTCCGGTCCACGGCCCGCCCTGGTTTTTTAATCAGGTCTGAAGATTTATTTTCTTTAACTACAGTCACCACGGTATCATATGATTTCTCCTATGCAAATATTCCTCCTTTACGTCGGTCGAATGACTGGGGAAGGCGGAGCCTAGGAGGGATCATGTGACCAGCTTTGCTGGGCTCTTTGCCATTTCCTGTTGGGGAAGAGAATATCCCACAAGTAAGGATGACGCCGTGGACCGGACACACCGTTGGAGAAAGTAATTTATCAGGTAAACATAAATTCTGTTTTTGTAATTATTTTAACTAGGTAGCTATTAAATAGTTATTAACTATTTAATAGCTATTCTACCTAGTTAAAATAAATACTAAGTTGCCTGTAAAATAAATATAAATCCTAAAATAGCTACAATGTAATTATTAGGTATATTGTAGCTATATTAGGGTTTATTTTATAGGTAAGTATTTAGCTTTAAATAGGACTAATTTATTTAATTATAGTAATTTTGTTTTATTTAAATTATATTTAAGTTAGGGGGGTGTTAGGGTTAGGGTTAGACTTAGGTTTAGGGGTTAATAAATTTATTATAGTAGCGGCAACGTTGGGGGCGGGAGATTAGGGGTTAATAATTGTAGGTAGGTCGCGGTGACGTTGGGGGTCAGATTAGGGGTTAATAAAATATATTATAGTGTTTGCGAGGCGGGATTGCGGCGGTTTAGGGATTTAATACATTTATTATAGTGGCGGTGATGTCCGGTCGGCAGATTAGGGGTTAATAAGTGTAGGTAGGTGGCGGCGATGTTTGGGGGGGGCCAGATTAGGGGTTAATAAATATAATGTAGGTGTCGGCGATGTTAGGGGCAACAGATTAGGGGTTCATAGGTATAATGTAGGTGGCAGTGATGTCCGGTCGGCAGATTAGGGGTTAAATAATTTTATTATAGTGTTTGCGATGTGGGGGGGGGGGTCTCGGTTTAGGGGTTAATAGGTAGTTTATGGGTGTTAGTGTACTTTTGTAGCACTGTAGTTAAGAGCTTTATGTTCCGGCGTTAGCCCATAAAACTCTTAACTACTGACTTTTTTATGCGGTAGGAGTCTTGGAGGTAGAGGCTGTACCGCTCACTTTCTCCAAGACTTGTAATACTGGCGTTAGCCAAATCCCATTAAAAAGATAGGATACGCAATTGACGTAAGGGGATTTGCGGTAGCCAAAAGTCGCGGAAGAAAAGTGAGAGGTACACCTGTACCTGCCAGACTCGTAATACCAGCGGGCGTTAAAAAGCAGCGTTAGGACCCCCTAACGCTGCTTTTTAAAGCTAACGCAGAACTCTTAATCTAGGCGTATGTGTTTAACCACTGTAAAAGGGACAAATGTAGCGATTGCTTAGATCAGTGCAGGTGATCAATTTTTAATCTGGGTCTATTAGACCATAGCAAATTCGATATACTAAACATGCTTTTCAAGGGGTGTATCCCTGGTAGCAAACCCCCTGAACATTTTAAATTAGGACATTTTTAAATACTTATCAACTTTTATGCAAATATTTGGCAAGGACGTTCTCAAAGGACCACTATAGTGTTACATTTACATGCTCTAATATGTTACATCATGTAATTTCAACACTTGAAAATCTGTATTGCTATGTGTTTAAACCATGCAAAGGGGGTAGTTTGTGTTTTTTTAAAGTTTGTTTGGCTAAAAAAAGAGAAAATAATTTAAAATATTTGAATAATATTTAAGTACATTCACAGCAGATATTTTTTGCTCAGTTAGTATTTGCTTGACTGATAGGAACAATTCTAACCCCTTTATTGACTATCAATGACAAGTATTTCACAAGCCTGACTAGAAAAAATAAAATAAAGATATAGTCGGCACAAGAAAGAGAAAAAATATAGCACTATATTTTTTTTTTTTATTTTTTTTTTTAAATATTTTTCTTCAGAAGGAACAAGAAAACATTTTGAGTACATTCTCTCTTGCTTCAGTTTTTTTTTCATAATTTTGTTTGTCTCTCTAACCCCATATTTTATTTGGGATCATCCAAAGTACCCAGGAAAGCAAGAGTTAATTGTTGTAGGAACACCCTTTCAAATTGGATGAGCTCTTGCTATCTACCACTGGGAGGTTGATTTCTGTTGCTGTCTCTTAACATCGCTTTGTATACAGTCTGTACGGCAATATTGCAATGCTCAATGTAGGTAGTGGTTTCCACAGCCAGAATCCGCTATTTGAAATGACAAAATAAAAATAAACAAACTATTTGTGAACAATTTAATACACCCTAGCAGGTAAAAAGGAATATTAGAAACACATTAAATGAGAGATTATACAGACGTACAATGTCCCTTTAAACATAATTTATTAGGAAGGTTTGAGCTTACAGCCTGTATCTGCCAATTGCATATATTAGAAGCTTTACAGCTCCTCTCAGAATGCTACGCTTGGTTGAATATTGGTTCTTGGCTCCTGAGTATGAGTAATGACCTCATCAGGCAGGGACTTTCAAAAGGATTTACTCCTCTTAGATAACTGAAACGCCTTACAGGCATGCAAATTACATTTGAACAAACCAATAAATATTTATTGTAAGGCCTGACAAATCATGGGAGCTGGGAGGACATACCTTCTATTTATTTATTTTAGTTCTGGCTCTGTACTGTTATGGTTACACTGTGTTTATGACAGCTTGAAACTTCTTGGAGCATAAATGCCCTCATCTGTAACAATATTGTACAATGTATTTGAACTTTTTATTTTTAAAAAAAAACTTATTATTATTATTATTTTGTAAAACAAATTTTGTCATTTTTGCATGTTTGATTTTGCATAAACTGACAGAAACCTGGGGCAGGAGAAGCGTTGCAATGTAATTTACTATCTTAATAAAATGAAATGTAATGTGTTTTCCTTTAGGTTTTTGTATTAAAAATATTCTATATGTATCTCACAGGCCAACAAAATCTAGGAGTGTGAAACATTTTACATAATTTTATAACCCATAATATCACTCTAGGTTACCAGTCAGGGATAATAAACAGTAATCCACTTAATGTTTGCTCTGTAATTAAACTAGTTTAATTATAAAATTAAACTAGTTAAAGGGCCACTAAACCCAAAATCTTTCTTTCATGATTCAGATAGAGAATAGAAATTTAAACATTACAATTTACTTCCATAATTTATTTTGCTTCATTTTTTAAATATCCTTATTTGAAGAAAAAGCAATGCACATGGTGAGCCAATCACATGATGCTTCTATGTGCAGCAACCAATCAGCAGCTAGTGAGCATATCTAGATATGCTTTTCATCAAAGAATATCAAGAGAATAAAACAAATTAGACAATATAAGTAAATTAGAAAGATGTTTAAAATTGCATTCTCTTTCTAAATCATAAAAGAAAAAAATGTGGGTGGCATGTCCCTTTAAATTATAGAGCAAATGCCAGTCAAAAAATATTTTTAAAGAGACATAAAACAAGTTGGAATAGAGACAAAATATGATATGTACTTTAATTACTTTACTGCAGTGCCTCGCCATTAACCCTTTCTTCTTAGTTTCTGAATTGTACAGCTCTAACTCCCCCCACACACTTCCTTATATGGCTATATCTATTGTTGTTTTGGTAGAATGCAAAAATGCATAGGGATTATCTGCTGGAGCATGAATAGAAGCTGTGAACTCTGTTGAAATACAATGCCTGTGTCTGAACACTGATAGGGCGGGGTGGAGTTGGCTGCTCCAGGTAACTTGGCTATGTAATTAATTTTTGCTTATTTTTGAAAATGTATTTTAAAATACTTGCCAGCAATTTGTAAACGGTTTTCTCTTGTTAAGTGTATCCAGTCCACGGATCATTCATTACTTATGGGATATTAACTCCTCCCCAACAGGAAGTGCAAGAGTATTCACCCAGCAGAGCTGCTATATAGCTCCTCCCCTAACTGCCATTACCAGTCATTCTCTTGCACCCAACGAATAGATAGGATGTGTGAGAGGACTGTGGTGATTATACTTAGTTTCATACCGTCAATCAAAAGTTTGTTATTTTATAATAGCACCGGAGTGTGTTATTCCTTCTCTGGTAGAATTTGAAGAAGAATCTACCTGAGTTTTTCTATGATTTTAGCCGGAGTAGTTAAGATCATATTGCTGTTTCTCGGCCATCTGAGGAGAGGTAAACTTCAGATCAGGGGACAGCGGGCAGATTAATCTGCAAAGAGGTATGTAGCAGCTTATTATTTTCTGACAATGGAATTGATGAGAAAATTCTGCCATACCGATATAATGTAAACTCAGCCTTAAATGCAGTAGCAGCAACTGGTATCAGGCTGTCATGTATGTATATTTTACACTTCAGTATTCTGGGGAATGGCACTTCACTGGAATTATACTGTATGCATAAAACTTTAGCCTAATTTGCAGGGACTAGCAACAGGCTTTTTAATAACACTCAATTTATTAATGTTAAACGTTTTTTGCTGGCATGTAAAATCGTTTAATTTTCTGAGGTACTGGGTGAAAAAATGTTTTGGGCACTATTTTTTTCCACTTGGCAGTCGTTTTATTTAATTTATGACAGTTTACTGATCTCTCTCACTGTTATGTGTGAGGGGGAGGGGCCTTTTTTGGTGCTTTTGCTACGCATCAAAAAATTCAGTCAGAAGTTTATTGTCTTCCCTGCATGATCCGGTTCATCTCTACAGAACTCAGGGGTCTTCAAAACTTGTTTTGAGGGAGGTAATCACGTTTATTTCTGTATTTTTTTTCTGCTATCAGGGTTAGTTATCCTTTGCTAATGGGAGCAATCCTTTGCTAAAATTGTGTTTTTTACAAAGATTTGATGCTATAACTTTTCAGTTTATTAATTTTCAACTGTCATAACTTTTTCTGTGCTTCTTATAGGCACAGTACATTTTCATATTATAGTAAATTACTTGAAAAGTATTTCCAAGTTGCTAGTTTATTTGCTAGTGTGTTAAACATGTCTGATTCAGAGGAAGATATCTGTGCTATATGTGCTAAAGCCAAAGTGGAGCCCAATAGAAATTTATGTACTAACTGTATTGATGCTACTTTAAATAAAAGTCAATCTGTACAAATTGAACATATTTCACCAAACAACGAGGGGAGAGTTATGCCGACTAACTCGCCTCACGTGTCAGTACCTGCATCTCCCGCTCGGGAGGTGCGTGATATTGTAGCGCCGAGTACATCTGGGCGGCCATTACAAATCACATTACAGGATAATGGCTACTGTTATGACTGAAGTTTTGGCTAAATTACCAGAACTAAGAGGTAAGCGTGATCACTCTGGGGTGAGAACAGAGTGCGCTGATAATATTAGGGCCATGTCAGACACTGCGTCACAATTTGCAGAACATGAGGACGGAGAGCTTCATTCTGCGGGTGACGGTTCTGATCCAAACAAACTGGATTCAGATATTTCAAATTTTAAATTTAAGCTGGAAAACCTCCGTGTATTACTAGGGGAGGTGTTAGCGGCTCTGAATGATTTTAACACAGTTGCAATACCAGAGAAAATGTGTAGGTTGGATAAATATTTTGCGGTACCGGCGAGTACTGACGTTTTTCCTATACCTAAGAGACTTACTGAAATTGTTACTAAGGAGTGGGATAGACCCGGTGTGCCGTTCTCACCCCCTCCGATATTTAGAAAGATGTTTCCAATAGACGCCACCACACGGGACTTATGGCAAACGGTCCCTAAGGTGGAGGGAGCAGTTTCTACTTTAGCTAAGCGTACCACTATCCCGGTGGAGGATAGCTGTGCCTTTTCAGATCCAATGGATAAAAAGTTAGAGGGTTACCTTAAGAAAATGTTTGTTCAACAAGGTTTTATATTGCAACCTCTTGCATGCATTGCGCCTGTCACGGCTGCAGCAGAATTTTGGTTTGAGTCTCTGGAAGAGACACTTGAATCAGCTCCATTAGATGAGATTACACACAAGCTTAAAGCCCTTAAGTTAGCTAACTCATTTATTTCAGATGCCGTAGTACATTTAACTAAACTTACGGCTAAGAATTCCGGATTCGCCATTCAGGCACGCAGAGCACTGTGGCTAAAATCCTGGTCAGCTGACGTTACTTCTAAATCTAAATTGCTTAATATACCTTTCAAAGGGCAGACCTTATTCGGGCCCGGGTTGAAAGAAATCGCTAACATTACAGGAGGTAAAGGCCATGCCCTGCCTCAAGACAGAGCCAAACCTAAGGCTAGACAGTCTAATTTTCGTTCCTTTCGTAATTTCAAAGCAGGAGCAGCATCAACTTCCTCTGCACCAAAACAGGAAGGAGCTGTTGCTCGCTACAGACAAGGCTGGAGACCTAACCAGTCCTGGAACAAGGGCAAGCAGGCCAGGAAACCTGCTGCTGCCCCTAAGACAGCATGAATCGAGGGCCCCCGATCCGGGAATGGATCTAGTGGGGGGCAGACTTTCTCTCTTCGCCCAGGCTTGGGCAAGAGATGTCCAGGATCCCTGGGCGTTAGAGATCATATCTCAGGGATACCTTCTAGACTTCAAATTCTCTCCCCCAAGAGGGAGATTTCATCTGTCAAGGTTGTCAACAAACCAACAAGGACAAGGGTTTTACTCAAATCTGTTTGTGGTTCCCAAAAAAGAGGGAACTTTCAGGCCAATCTTGGATTTAAAGATCCTAAACAAATTCCTAAGAGTTCCATCGTTCAAAATGGAAACTATTCGGACAATTTTACCCATGATCCAAAAGGGTCAGTACATGACCACAGTGGATTTAAAGGACGCTTACCTTCACATACCGATTCACAAAGATCATTACCGGTATCTAAGGTTTGCCTTTCTAGACAGGCATTACCAGTTTGTAGCTCTTCCATTCGGATTGGCTACGGCTCCGAGAATCTTCACAAAGGTTCTGGGTGCTCTTCTGGCGGTACTAAGATCGCGAGGAATTGCGGTAGCTCCGTACCTAGACGACATTCTGATACAAGCTTCAAGCTTTCAAACTGCCAAGTCTCATACAGAGTTAGTACTGGCATTTCTAAGGTCGCATGGATGGAAGGTGAACGAAAAGAAGAGTTCTCTCTTTCCACTCACAAGAGTTCCCTTCTTGGGGACTCTTATAGATTCTGTAGAAATGAAGATTTACCTGACAGAAGACAGGTTAACAAAGCTTCAAAATGCATGCCGTGTCCTTCATTCCATTCAACACCCGTCAGTAGCTCAATGCATGGAGGTGATCGGCTTAATGGTAGCAGCAATGGACATGGTACCCTTTGCACGCCTACATCTCAGACCGCTGCAATTGTGCATGCTAAGTCAGTGGAATGGGGATTACTCAGACTTGTCCCCTACTCTGAATCTGGATCAAGAGACCAGAAATTCTCTTCTATGGTGGCTTTCTCGGCCACATCTGTCCAGGGGGATGCCATTCAGCAGGCCGGACTGGACAATTGTAACAACAGACGCCAGCCTACTAGGTTGGGGCGCTGTCTGGAATTCTCTGAAGGCTCAGGGACAATGGAATCAGGAGGAGAGTCTCCTACCAATAAACATTCTGGAATTGAGAGCAGTTCTCAATGCCCTTCTAGCTTGGCCCCAGTTAACAACTCGGGGGTTCATCAGGTTTCAGTCGGACAACATCACAACTGTAGCTTACATCAACCATCAGGGAGGGACAAGAAGCTCCCTAGCAATGATGGAAGTATCAAAGATAATTCGCTGGGCAGAGTCTCACTCTTGCCACCTGTCAGCAATCCACATCCCGGGAGTGGAGAACTGGGAGGCGGATTTCTTAAGTCGTCAGACTTTTCATCCGGGGGAGTGGGAACTTCATCCGGAGGTCTTTGCCCAAATACTTCGACGTTGGGGCAAACCAGAGAGAGATCTCATGGCGTCTCGACAGAACGCCAAGCTTCCTCGTTACGGGTCCAGATCCAGGGATCCGGGAGCGGTTCTGATAGATGCTTTGACAGCACCTTGGACCTTCGGGATGGCTTATGTGTTTCCACCCTTCCCGATGCTTCCTCGATTGATTGCCAGAATCAAACAGGAGAGAGCATCAGTGATTCTAATAGCGCCTGCATGGCCACGCAGGACTTGGTATGCAGATCTAGTGGACATGTCATCCTGTCCACCTTGGTCGCTACCTCTGAAACAGGACCTTCTGATCCAGGGTCCCTTCAAATATCAAAATCTAATTTCTCTGAAGCTGACTGCTTGGAAATTGAATGCTTGATTTTATCAAAACGTGGTTTTTCTGAGTCAGTTATTGATACCTTAATACAGGCTAGGAAGCCTGTTACCAGAAAGATTTACCATAAGATATGGCGCAAATACTTATATTGGTGCGAATCCAAGAGTTACTCATGGAGTAAGGTTAGGATTCCGAGGATATTGTCTTTTCTACAAGAAGGTTTAGAAAAGGGTTTATCCGCTAGTTCCTTAAAGGGACAGATTTCAGCTCTGTCCATTCTTTTACACAAACGTCTGTCAGAAGTTCCGGACGTTCAAGCTTTTTGTCAGGCTTTAGCTAGGATCGAGCCTGTGTTTAAAACTGTTGCTCCACCATGGAGTTTGAACTTAGTTCTTAATGTTTTACAGGGGGTTCCGTTTGAACCCCTTCATTCCATTGATATCAAGTTGTTATCTTGGAAAGTTTTGTTTTTAATGGCGATTTCCTCGGCTCGAAGAGTCTCTGAGTTATCTGCCTTACATTGTGATTCTCCTTATCTGATTTTTCATTCAGACAAGGTAGTTCTGCGTACTAAACCTGGGTTCCTACCTAAGGTGGTCACTAACAGGAATATCAATCAAGAGATTGTGGTTCCATCTTTGTGTCCTAATCCTTCTTCGAAAAAGGAACGTCTGCTACACAATCTAGATGTAGTCCGTGCCCTGAAATTTTATCTACAGGCAACTAAGGATTTTCGACAAACGTCTTCCCTGTTTGTCGTTTATTCTGGTCAGAGGAGAGGTCAAAAAGCTTCGGCTACCTCTCTCTCCTTTTGGCTTTGTAGCATAATACGGTTAGCCTATGAGACTGCTGGACAGCAGCCTCCTGAAAGAATTACAGCACATTCTACTAGAGCTGTGGCTTCCACTTGGGCCTTTAAGAATGAGGCTTCTGTTGAACAGATTTGCAAGGCTGCAACTTGGTCTTCTCTTCATACTTTTTCCAAATTTTACAAATTTGACACTTTTGCTTCTTCGGAGGCTGTTTTTGGGAGAAAGGTTCTTCAGGCAGTGGTTCCTTCCGTATAAAGAGCCTGCCTGTCCCTCCCGTCATCCGTGTACTTTAGCTTTGGTATTGGTATCCCATAAGTAATGGATGATCCGTGGACTGGATACACTTAACAAGAGAAAACATAATTTATGCTTACCTGATAAATTTATTTCTCTTGTAGTGTATCCAGTCCACGGCCCGCCCTGTCACTTTAAGGCAGGTAATTTTTCCATTAAACTACAGTCACCACTGCACCCTATGGTTTTCCTTTCTCTGCATGTTTTCGGTCGAATGACTGGTAATGGCAGTTAGGGGAGGAGCTATATAGCAGCTCTGCTGGGTGAATCCTCTTGCACTTCCTGTTGGGGAGGAGTTAATATCCCATAAGTAATGGATGATCCGTGGACTGGATATACTACAAGAGAAATAAATTTATCAGGTAAGCATAAATTATGTTTTTTTTTTAATCCAAACTATTTTTAATTAATTAGACCTTTTAGGATATGCACAGATCTTAACCTGTTTTATGTCCCTTTATATTGGACTTTAAAAAATAAATATTAAGCTATAAGCCTAATTAGCTGAAGCTAACCATGAATAATAGTAAAAAAGCATATAATTATTTTTTATAGTTTTTGTTCTGAAATAAATTTTTTATATATATAAATAAGATGGTATAAAAAATATACTATATTATAAATTAAAGTGCTAAGTTTAGCTTTAAAGGGCCATAATACCCAAATGTTTAAACACTTGAAAGTGATGCAGCATAGCTGTAAAAAGCTGACTAGAAAATATCACTTGAACATCTCTATGTAAAAAAGAAAGATATTTTACCTCAAAAGTTTCTCAGTAGCCACATCCGATTGTAAAGGACTTCTAAGCAACAAATCATTATGTCTGTCCCGGGACAGCAGAAGGGGCGAGCTTACGTGCACTCTCATCTTATTTCCCTATTCAGTTTAAAGTAAGTTTGCTATGAAATCTCATGAGAGTTAAGTGAAATCTCATGTGATCACAGTAAAAGAGTTCATGACCTCAGCACTGCTGATGCTGATTGGCTGCTGTTCATTTCTTCGTTTTAAAAAAAAAAAAAATTGTTACCTGCAGCTGGGCTGCAGCTGAGAATAACTTTTTACACAGAACTTACTCTGCTGAGCTGAGGAGATTGTGAGGTAAAATATCTTCCTTTTTTGCATAGAGATGCTCAGGTGATATTTTCCTGTCAGCTTTTTACAGTTATACTGCATCAGTTTCAAGTGATTTAGCATATGAGTATTATGTCCCTTTAAGAATTAGGTTTAACTCTTTGGTTAATTAGTTTAAGAGAAATACACAACTTATGTACCTATATTTTTAACATTAGTTGTCTTTGAAGGTGCCCATATAACTGTATTAAAGACTTTCTTTCACACAATCATGTGACATCTTTCTGTCCCAGCTGCTGATTCACTAATGTCAGGTCTGTGTGGGTAATGTTCATTAGTACAGCAAGTAGTTTGTAGTTGTGAATACATTTTGAAGTACCAGCTGACATAACAGACTGAGGATTAACATGTTTAATAGGAATCTGACTCTTGTGTGCACTATTCAGAACTGTCGGTGAACTTAATCTTTGATCTAACGGCCAGTAGCCCTTTGCATGTAGTAAGTACATCCGCTCTCATCTTATGACTGAACATTTTTGCTTTCTTTCTGTCTCTCAGCAGTGGTTTTCAGTCACTGAGAAAGTGACACATAACAACCTAGTATAGGAGTCAATGCTGCAAGTTTATCTATTCTTCACTTCGTTTTTTAGTAAACCATAAACAACTCTTTAAAAATATTGCTGTAAATGATGGATACAAGTTTCAACAAATCAGTGCTAATTTTTTTTTACATGTTCCTGCAATAATGGGATGACCATTTTCCGCATTTTCAGTTTTAATGGGACAGTCTAGTCAAAATTTAAACTTTCATGATTCATATAGGGCATGCAATTTTAAACAACTTTCAATTTTACTTTTATCATCAAATTTTCTTTGTTCTTTTGGTATTCTTAGTTGAAAGCTAAACCTTAGATACAGGATAATCCGAGGTAAAGAGTGTATTAATATAAATGTGTAAAACTGGGGAATGAGTAATAAAGGGATTATCTATCTTTTTAAACACTACAAATTCTGGAGTAGACTGACCCTTTTAAGCCATTAACACAATTTTGAGCCTTAGAAGGGATTGTGCCCTGCAAGGGTCATTAAAGAATCTGAGTGCCATAGGCCAGGAGGACACGATCTACCAGAATACATAATGCCTACTGTAAAGTTTGGTGGTGGAGGGATAATGGTCTGGGCAGCTATTCAAGGTTTGGGCAGGGCCCTTTATTTCCAGTGAAAGGTCATCTTATTGCTACAGGATACAAAGACATTTTAACAATTGGGTGCATCCAACTTTGTGACAACAGTTTGGGAAAGGCGCTTTTTGGTTCCAGCATGACTATGCCCCTTTGCACAAAGCAAGGTCCATGAAGACATGGCTTGTCAAATTTCGTATGTATGAACTTGAGCGTCCTCCACAGAGTCCTCATTTCAACTCCATTGGATAGTTTTGGGACAAATTGGAATGCCAGACCTTCTGGTCCAATATCAGTGCCTTACCTAAGAAATGCTCTTTTGGCTGAAGGGGCACTAACTCCCACAGACACACTCTAAAATCTTGGGGAAAGCCTTCCCAGAAGAGTTGTGGCGGTTATAGCCGCAAGAGCGAGGGGCAAGTCCATATTAATGCCCATGGTTTTGGAATGGGATGTCCAACAAGTTTATATAGGTGTGATGGCCAGGTGTTCACATTCTTTTGGCCGAAATATATATATATATATATATATATTTTTATAAATTCATTCTCTGTGAGACTCCTTTATGCCAATTTTATAATGGAGAGCTTTGTAGGTAGGATATACAGACTAACTGATTTGTTCTGTGCAGGTGCACCTTCCCTGTGATGTCATTACCAACATCACTAGCTTTAACAAATAGCACCCACCCAACATCACTTTGCATGGAAACTTGTAGTCTGCAACTCTTCATATGCTTTAAAGAGATGCTAACATGTTTCTCATTCGAATGGTGCATGCTATTGCCCATGCGTCCAGGTGTGTGTCTCAAGATGATTATTCATAGAACTAATTGAAATATGAATTTTAATTGACCAAATAATTTATGCACACAGGAGGCTTGCCCTTGAAGCATTTCAGAAGAGGTCTTTAAAGCTTATTCTGCACAAATGGTCTTTATTTGAAAATAAAGTAAGGGATTTCAGTTGTTAACAGAACACAGGACAATAGAGTTCCTACACACACATTCTTATACTGCCACGTCCCTTTTAAACTTTGACCATTTCTTTTCCAAAAAATTGTGTTATATCCACTACCCCAGAGATGTTGCAGTGCATTTTACAGGATACAGAACCCTGACTTCTTAATCAGTTTAGGAGCTAGTTTATAATGGAAGCTGAAAGAACATATATTTATTTTTGCCATTTGCTCTGCACTTTTCAGTGTCACCGTGCTGTGGGCGGAGGCAGATATCTTTTGAATATGCAGGTGTCAAGACATTGGCAAATGCTGTCATTGCTGTCCAAACTTACACTGCAGTTTTGTTGGTTCAGCTGATTTCATGACCTAAGAAGCACAAAGGGGACTTTTTTAGAGAATGCACTGCAATAATCCTACAGTAACTGTGATTAAGAGCAAACAGTAATATGCAATTGTTACATCTTTTATTTTAGGTTTTAGAAAATGTGCAGATTGGACATTTTAAAGGGACAGTAAACACCTTAAAATTACAACATTTTTCTGTAGTTTTTCAATAGATTAGCCTATTAGTAGACTCTGACCTAAATTTCAATAGATTACCACTTGTTTGTTGCAGTCTCTGTATCCTTGCAACCTGCCAAGCCTACTGGTTTTACTGAAACGTTTTTCAGAGGAACAAGCAGACTCGCTATACTGTGATGTAAAGATGCTGCTAAAGCTAATATGCTATTCAAATGTAAAATGAGAAGTTGACACCTTTTATATTTTTTTTATAAGCAGCTAATTTTAAACAAACAAAAACAAATTTTGACCTGTAGAAACAACAGGGGAATTTTGCATGGTCATAATCTGGTGATGACAAAAATAAGCTTGTTGGCACGTCGCCTAACTCATATGAAAATCCCAACACTTTTCTAATAAAATGTGAAAGGTAAGAACAAGTACAGATTGCAACGCTGTACACCTGGAATTTTTTAAATTGCTTTGGTAAATGACATTGAAACTATATTCATACTGAAAGTAGCTTTAAATTCCATGCTAATCTCTCATGAGCAGCTGCTTCCAGACTTCTACTGACTTCTGATGCAGTCCTAAGCTGCAGCACTATTTAAAGGGACCTTAATGCCATATTTGAAATGCTCTGCACAGAGAAAATTAGAATCATTTTGGCAACAGGCTTGCTTTTGGAAAGGTGTTTATGTTAATTTCCACTGCTTAAATAATGTTTAAAGGGACACGAAACTCAAAAATGTTATTTCATGATTCGGCAGGGTTCTTCAAACCTTGGGTTGGGGTCCATTACTGGGTTGCAACATTGTTTACTAGGTTGTGACTTCAGTGTTTAAGAGTGTGTGTGTTGTATGAGAGAGTGTGTGTGTGTTGTATGAGAGAGTGTGTGTGTGTTGTATGAGAGAGTGTGTGTGTGTTGTATGAGAGAGTGTGTGTGTGTGTTGTATGAGAGAGTGTGTGTGTGTGTTGTATGAGAGAGTGTGTGTGTGTGTGTGTTGTATGAGAGAGTGTGTGTGTGTGTTGTATGAGAGAGTGTGTGTGTGTGTGTGTTGTATGAGAGAGAGTGTGTGTGTGTGTGTGTGTTGTATGAGAGAGTGTGTGTGTGTTGTATGAGAGAGTGTGTGTGTGTGTTGTATGAGAGAGTGTGTGTGTGTGTTGTATGAGAGAGTGTGTGTGTGTTGTATGAGAGAGTGTGTGTGTGTTGTATGAGAGAGTGTGTGTGTGTTGTATGAGAGAGTGTGTGTGTGTTGTATGAGAGAGAGTGTGTGTGTTGTATGAGAGAGAGTGTGTGTGTTGTATGAGAGAGAGTGTGTGTGTTGTATGAGAGAGAGTGTGTGTGTGTGTGTGTGTTATGTGCTATTACCTTTTACAACACTTAAAGGGACATAATACTCATATGCTAAATCACTTGAAACTGATGCAGTATAACTGTAAAAAGCTGACAGGAAAATATCACCTGAGCATCTCAATGTAAAAAAGGAAGATATTTTACCTCACAATCTTCTCAGCTCAGCAGAGTAAGTTCTGTGTAAAAAAATATATACTCAGCTGCTCTCAGCTGCTCCCAGCTGCAGGTAAAAAAATGAAGAAATGAACAGCAGCCAATCAGCATCAGCAGTGCTGAGGTAATGAACTTTTACTGTGATCTCATGAGATTTGACTTGACTCTCATGAGATTTCATTGTAAACTTCCTTTACCTGATTGGTGAAATAAGATTAGAGTGCACGATGCTCATCCCTTCAGATGTCCCAGGACAGACACACTAAAATGCTGCTTAGAAATCCTTTACAATGGGAGGTGGCTACTGAGGAACTTTTGAGGTAAAATAAAGGAGGAGATATTTTCTAGTCAGCTTTTTACAGCTATGCTGCATCACTTTCAAGTGTTTAAACATTTGGGTATTATGGCCCTTTAAGTTTGACTACAATAAGAAATAAAGTATGCACACATTTTAGTCACAATTTCAGCTATTTTATTCAATATTACTTTAGAAATGTTCAGACAGAGCATAAAAATAGGGTCGTGATGGTATGTGGTATCATGACATTAGGTCTTGGGGGAAAGCGTTTGAAGAACCCTGAGAGAGAGCATACAATTTTTTTTTTTTTATATATATTTTTATTAAGATTGAGTTCACAGTACAGCATAAAATGTAATGCGTCAAAAAGAAAAAAAAGAAAAACCAAAAAGAGCAAGATACATAAATACAGAAAAAATATTCACAATATACAATCGTAATAAACCTGTTATTGTTTCTGTTGCATCTCTGAATAGAAAGAAAAAACAAAAAGAACAAAAGTAGTCTCAACCTTATTTTTTTCCTATTTTCTATTTTCCCACCAACTTCAAGGTATTCATATCGAAAAGAAATAAAACCTAGTGACATAATGTTTGTTCTTTTCCGCAAAATAATCATGTAATTTAAACTTTCAAATGCCACATATACCCTGATTTACCTTGTTTTGTCATGCTATGTCATATCTTGGAGACAAGTCATGTTTGTCACTTGCTCCTTAGTTTCGCTCCCCCCTATCCCTCCCCCCCCGCCAAGGGAAAAAGAGAAAAAAAAAAAAAAAAAGGGGAATACCTCCCAATGAAATCTACCATATCCCCAATAGTACCAGTTCCGAATTTCTAAATGGGAAAATCATATAATCTATTTCCACTGCCGAAAAGATCTTAATAAACAGGGACCATTTTGCGAAAAACTTTCTAATGTCCCCTTCGTCGTTCATATTGGTGTCTAGCTGTTCTAATATACATTGTTTTTTTAGACAGTTTTTGATCTCCGTAATCGTGGGTGTTGCAGTCGATTTCCATTTCTTAAAAATCAAATATCTGGCTGCAACCACTGTCGTATTAATTAATTTATATTGGGGATGTGATTTTTCTCTATCTTTTCTCAGGAAAACACTATCAGGCCCATTTATCAAGCTCCGTATGGAACTTGAAGGGCCGTGTTTCTGGCGAGTCTTCAGACTCGCCAGAAACACAAGTTATGAAGCAGCGGTCTAAAGACCGCTGCTTCATAACCCTGTCCGCCTGCTCTGAGCAGGCGGACAGGAACCGCCGGAAATCAACCCGATCGAATACGATCGGGTTGATTGACAGCTCCCTGCTGGCGGCCGATTGGCCGCGAGTCAGCAGGGGGCGGCGTTGCACCAGCAGCTCTTGTGAGCTGCTGGTGCAATGTTAAATGTGGAGAGCGTATTGCTCTCCGCATTTAGCGAGGTCTTGCGGACCTGATCCGCAGTGTCGGATCAGGTCCGCAAGCCCTTTGATAAATGGGCCCCTATAACTCAGGGTTATTTCAAATGGAGGGATCTTTACTATATTTTTTAACCAATATTCTACTTTTTTCCAGAATTGACCCACCTTAGGGCAGCTCCATATCATGTGGACCAAATCCGCTGCGGGTTGTGAACATTTTGGGCATTTATTAAATTTATTGTACCCACATTTTAAACCTTTCTCTGGGGTAAAATACGCCTTGTATAGCAGTTTAACTTGTGATTCCCTCCAGGTTGAGGATAATGTGGATTGAGCTATTCTTGTGAAAGAGCCCTGTACCAGCTGGGCATCAGCATTGCTCTCTGGAATTAAGTTGTTCCAATCAGCCGAGAGTCTCTCAAGATTTGATGTACCCCTAAGGGAGACTAACATATAATAACATGGTGAGATGGAGAACTGACCATTTTTCACCATTTCCAACCACCCCTCCAATTTCCCCCACGTCCATCTTCCGTTTACCTCCCTCCTGAGTTCTGTTACAAAGTGTCTGGCTTGCAAGTAGGCAAAGAACTCTCTATTATGGATGTCAAATTCCTGCCTGAGTGATTCATAAGTTTTAATCGCTTGATTCTCTCTATCTATAAACTGAATAGCCCTATCCAATCCTACCGTATGCCATCTTTGAAATGTAGCTGAGTCTAGGCCAACCGGAAATTTCGGGTTGCCCCGAAATGGAACAAACTTAGATGCATTACCATCTATTGATAGGAGCTTGCCCAATTTCCACCAACTTTGTATAGGATTGTAAATAGTTTTAAATGATTTCAGTTCCTGCGGTATTGATTTGGATTTACAATGTATTAAGGCTACTGGTAGGAATGGGTAGCAAATGTTGTTCTCTAAATCATTATTTGTTATATATTCTTTAGAAAAGATCCAATCTGCCACAATGCGTGCTGAGTAAGCTATATTATACAAACGTACATCCGGCAGTGCCAACCCCCCTTGGTTTCTTGGTAGTTGTAATTTAAAAAAAGCAATTCTTGGTTTTTTGCCCTGCCAGATGTATCTTCTCAATGCCGCATTCAACTGCCGAATGTCTTTCCCTTTGAGAATTATTGGAACATTTTGGAGGATATATAGCAGTTTTGGCAATAGTACCATTTTGAACAAGGCTATCCTACCAGTTATAGACAAGGGGAGACTTTGCCAACTTGTTAACCTCTGTTTGATATCCTGCAATATTGGGGGAATATTTAATTCATAAAGCTTGTCTATATTAGATGGAATTAGGACGCCTAGATATTTAAAGGCCTCTGACACTATCTTAAAGGGTATGTTTGATGGTGATTTCTTATTTTTTCTCAGCCATAACAGTTCTGATTTTGAAGTGTTGACTTTGTAGCCTGAAAAAGAACCAAATTGTTTGATAAGCAGTATTAACTTTGGCAGGTTGTCTTTAATATTTGCTATGTAGAGAAGAATGTCGTCTGCATATAATGCAATTTTAAGCTCCTTATTTCGTATTTTTATGCCTTCTAATTGGTGTCTTACCATCATAGCTAAGGGCTCTATAGAAATATCGAAAAGCAGGGGGGAGAGAGGACATCCCTGTCGGGTCCCCCTCTCCAGTATGATCTCTGGGGTAAGGGAGCCGTTAACCAGCAGTCTTGTAGATGGTTTGTTGTATAGATTTTTAATCAGTTGACAGAATTTACCTTCAAACCCAAATTTAAGTAAAGACTCTGTTATATGATCATAATGAACAGAGTCAAATGCTTTTTCCGCATCTATAGAAATGACTGCCTGGTCAGGGATGTCCTCCCCCCCCTCCCCATCCACCTCTGTCTTATAATAGTCTACCGTCAACAGAGCTTCTCTTATCTTTGCTGATGAATTGCGTTTGTAAAGAAAACCTGCTTGATCTTTGTGTATAATTATAGGTTGGATAGATTGTAGTCTGTTTGCTAAGATAGATGTTAAAATCTTATAGTCTATATTCAGTAGGGCTATAGGTCTGTATGACTCTTTCAAGGTGGGGTCTTTACCCTGTTTAGGTATTAATATTGTGTTTGATGCCGAGAAAGAGGGGGGGATTGGAAGCTGGTCTATGTATATTGCATTATATAAATTACAAAGATTTGGAACTATCAATGGCGAAAGAATTTTATAAAATTCATTTGGTAATGAGTCTGGGCCGGGTGCCTTGTCCAATGCAAGTTTGTTAATGACTTTCTCTATTTCCAGCTCCATAATAGGAGCGTTTAGGATCTCTAACTCTTCCCTCCCTAGAGATGGGGGTGTCAGCTGTCTCCAGAATTGAGCAGATTGGGTCTTGTCAGATTTTTTGGATGAGTATAGCTCCTGAAAATATATGAACAAGAGGTCTGCTATCTCCTCTGACCTAGTTATTGTTTTGCCTTCCTGTTGGAGTGACTCAATCAAGGTTGCTCCTTTTGATCCTTTTACTAAATTAGCCAGGAGCTTACCTGTTTTGTTTCCAAATCTGTAAAGTCTGGCTTGAAGTTTTAATTCTTTTTGCGAAGCCTGGTAGGATAAATACGTATCTCTCTCATTTTTGGCTTTTATATATTTAAGCCAGTTAATCCTTGTTTTATCTAAGAGATAGTGGTTATAGGAGTTGATTAATGAGCTAGTCACTTCTTTCTCTCTACTTTTGATTTTTTTCTGAAGATTGGCTGTGTAGGATATTATTTCACCCCTTAAAACAGCTTTTGCTGCCTCCCAAAATATCATAGGATGCCTACTATACTCAACATTGTGCTCCGCATATTCTTTAAATTTGAGATTGAGCCAATTTTTAAATTTTAAATCTTTTGATAGATACCTAGGAAAAAAAAAACGTACTTGTTTACATCTCTTATCAGGTTCCTGAAACTGAAGAACAATGGGGGCATGGTCCGAGAGGGAGATAGGTAAGATCTCTGTCCTTATTTTCTGCTCTAAGAGCTTAGTGTCCACTAAAAATAGGTCAATTCTGGAAAATGATTTATGGGCCCTAGATAGGCATGTAAAGTTTCTTATCTCTGGATTCTGCACTCTCCAAATGTCTTTTATTGCCAAGTTCTGTGTAATTTTTTTAAAAATCTTGGTTTCTAGGTTATCTCTTTTATTTTTAAGTTGATTAGCAACTGATCTTAGTCTGTCTAGCGGATATTGTGGGGCCATATTGAAATCACCCCCGCATATCAAAAAGCCTTCCTGGAATAACATAATTTTATTTAATAAGGAGTCCCAGAAAGATGCGTCTATCACATTAGGTGCGTATAGGTTACATAATGTGTATATGGTTTTCGCCACCTTGATTTTTAACAATATAAATCTCCCCTCTGGGTCTGCCTGTGTATTGAGAATCTCTAAGCCACTGGCCATTATCTTTTTCCCGAGGAGTATGGCTACGCCTCTTTTCCTATTTAAACTTGGAGTGGCCAGTACCTCCTTTACCCAGGATTTCTTTAGTTTCCTAGTTTCTTCTATTTTTAGATGCGTTTCCTGGAGGAATACTATATCGGACTTTATTTTCCTCAGCTGGTTTAAAATTGCTGTCCTTTTTATTGGGGATGTGAGACCTCCAATGTTCCACGAAACAAATGTAATACTTTCTAACTTTGTCATATTCTTAGTTTAATATAGGGGGATAAACCAAAAACACACAAAAAAAAAAAAAAAAAAAAAAAAAAAAAAAAAAGATTGGCGGAGGGGGGGGGGGGGGGGGGGGTGGGGTTTGGGGGGAAGACTGGACACCAGGGGGAGAGAACCAAAATTTTGAACCATTTCTTAACAGTTATCAACTGTCTCACTTTTTGTTTGAGTATTTTAATTATTCAGGTATTTTTAATTTGGCTAAGAGTTCACTTGCCTCTTTAGCCGTCTCAGCATAATAAATTTCATCCTTGTCCCATACTTTGAGCCTTGCTGGATAGATCAGGGTAGCCCGTATGCCCATGTTAATGAGTTTAGTACATGTTGGGGATAACACCCTTCTCTTAGTTGCCGTTTCAACCGAGAAGTCTTGGAACATAAAAATACTAGAGTTCCCTAGTACAATGGGCTGATTTTTACGATAATATTGAAAAAGGGTAATTTTATCCTGGAAATTCAGTAGTTTGACTATAATTGGTCTTGGCCTAGCTTTCTCTGTGTTGTCTGGGGCAAGTCTCCCTAATCTATGAGCTCTTTCAATAATAATTTTGGGATATGCAATTGGAATTTTGAGGAGTTGCACTAGTGTTTCGGAAATAAAGTTATTTAGATTATCATATTGCTTCTCTTCTGGTACTCCTACAATTCTAAAATTATTCCGTCTAGAGCGGTTTTCTAAGTCCTCAATTTTAAACTGAAGTTTTTCGATTGTTGCTTCATTAATTTTAGATTTTGTAGTATATGTGACCGTTAGATCTTCAAGATCTGAGACTCGTTGCTCAAGTTCTTGTACTCTGTTGGAGAATTGCCTAAGCTCTTGTGAAAGTGATCTCATATCTTGCTTAATCTCTGACCTCAGAGTGTCAAACTTAGGGGCAAGTGCTTCTAAGATACTATCCACCAAGGCTTGGGTATTGGAAGATTCATAGGGGTATGGAAGATTGCTGGAGGCTAGGTTAGTATCCACTGAGGTGCTTATTGAGCTTTTTATTTTCTTATCTTTGTTTCTGTTCGCCATGATTGGAGAAGGGGTTTTGCCGTGAGTGTTTAAAAATTTATCCATGTGTGGTGTACCCACCTGTGATTTAGGAGTGTGCTCTTAATTTTAGATCTACCAAGGTGCTGATATTTGGAGTGAGGGAAAAAAGAGAAAAAAAAAAAAAAAAAAAAAAAAAAGAAAAAAAACCCCTGCAGTGGAGTGGTAAAACAGAAGGGATGTGAGGGATTCTGTGTGATAGTGATAGTGATGGGCAATTGGGGGAAATATATAGTGTGAAAAAAGTTCACGTGTTATTGATAGTGAACAAAATCTAATAGGTGACTAGTTGTGAAGCCACTACAGAAGCGACTCTGAGTTTAACCCCTTCTCTTCTCCGGCTCTTTGTGTTCACATTTGCTCTGAAAGCTTCTTCCACTTATGATATCCCTAGCCCCTACTTTACTTCTAAAGTCTATTGCTTCCTTCGGCCAAATTGACCCTTTGAGAAGGTGTTTAAATACTACGTGTAATTTACAGCAATTTCCCCTTTTTCTTCTCCTCCTTCTTCCCCTCCAGGGCTACTTTGCTGTTACTCCCTTTTACGTGTATCTTACAGAATTATATTAGTAACTTAATTGATCTGTTATAAACCTAAGCAGCTCGTTTTGCTGCAGTTCCTAATCTATTCTGTATAACCTTGTCACAAAGCCAATATTACACCATCATTATTGTACACACCACGGTTATGCCACAGTCGCCACGGTATGTGCCACAGTTACCGTGTTTGAAGAGTAGATAACCAAATTGGTTCACATTTTTCCCAATAATTATTCATACATACTATATAGCCAATATATCAGTGTAACCTTTGCACAATATGACTTCTTTTAAGTCTAGGGCGTTTTAGGTATGTTAATGTTGACAATTAAGTTTAGATAAAAAGGGGTTTTAACCTTGGATTTGTATCCTTATTTCCTTCCTGTTGCCCTGAAAGCCAGTAGGGGCAAAGGCGTTTACTTATAGCAAAAAGATGCATATAATTTTGTACTTTGCCAGATATTTAACCAGGAAAAGCCTGGAATAGATTGATATTAAAATATACTTAGTTACGGGGCTTAGGTTACCTCTCAGAATCTTTTAGAATTTTTATAAGGAAGGTACATACTATAAGCTTTCAGTTTAACTAGTCTTCTCTGCTGAGTAAACCCCCAAAAATTTATCTTTCTTTAACCTTTAACAGGGATAGGTCAGAGAATTGGATGTCAATCAATTACATAAAAGACATGGTAGACATACAATGCTTCCTTGAAATATAACCTCTAGAAAAGACAGATTGCTTTGCAACGCTAAATACATGCTATGTGTGTCTTAAATCAGCCTATCCTCAGTATAGGATGATTACCCTGATGGACAGTAGAGATATTATTAAGAAATCTCTCAGCAACAATAAACTAGCTGTGATAGAAGGAATAGGCCTGGCAAGCCTAGAATTAAGTAGCCATCAATAAGCTGATGGATCTAGTCTAAAATATCCATTAGTGAGTAGAGTAAACTTAATTCTGCAAAAAAAAAATAAAAAAAAATAAAAAAAAAAAAATAAAATAAAAAGAAAAACAGAAGAAAAACAGCCTCTTCAATGTATTTTAAAGTGACCCAGAGTCTTGTTTTTGTAGAGTCAAGTTTTAAATGAAATGTTACTCAGTCTGGAGTATTTCACAGGGGTTTTACTGCAGAACCATAGAAGGAGAACTTGTGCAGTGTCCTCAGTAATTAAAGGGCAGAGAGGGAGCAAAAGTTTGCGAGCATAAGAGTTTAAACAGTATAAAGAATGTCTCTTTCTTCTCTTCACACTCAAGCCCTTGTTGGTCACAATCTTAGCTGAGTTCAGAGAGAATAAGATATTTCCTAGGGCTGTTCTTTCATCCCCTTGCTACAGGCGAAAACAGTTCCCACAGATAGTTTATCTCCAGCGTGGCTGGCAAACTCACCCCCTCCAAGGAATCCTACCATCAGTTAGCCTCTGTGATAGCCCGCAGATCGTTATCGGGTGGATTTCGGCCCAGACGCCGTGTCAAGGCCTCCTATGTCGGCTCTCCCGCTGAGGACCGCGCTCAACTCCCCCCACGCAGCACCGGTGGGGGGGGAGTGGGCGGCGCCGCGCCGGGCGGCTAAGCAACGCAGGAACAAGCTGCACTCCGGGTCCACTCTCCAGACCGGGCCCAACTCCCTCCCGCGCAGCACCGGTGGGGGAGGGAGAAGGACAAGCCCCAGCCGACAGGACCGGAGAGACAACAGGTGCAGCAGAGGAGTGCTTTGTGTTGTTGGTTTTCACGCTGGGCTGTCAGGAGAAGGCAAGCACGGGGAGGGGGGAGGGCCAGGAACCGCAGAAAACGTCTTGTCTCCAAAGGAAGGATGCAGCCTACGATGTGAGGCAGTTTGATTGAAAATGGCAGAACAGCGTAGTAAAGTTAGGTGTAATAAGAGGCACCCATAATTTTGTTTGAAATCAATAGGTTGTAGAGCTGTTCTCAGAAAGGCCAAAAAAACTGGTGATTAGGGTAAAACAGTGGGATGGTGTGCCACTGTCAGGGGTTCCGGAGTGGTTCTTGAGACTATCCAAGGGAAGCCCCAGAGCAGGGGCTGGCGCGAAAAGAGCTCCGCCAAAATCCAGGGGACTGGAGAAACGAGCTGAGCTGCAGCTGTGCAGCTCCTCCTCCACCGGAACCTCAGGGCATGTCCTCGAGAGCATACAATTTTAAACAACTTTACAATTTACTTCTATTAACAAATTTGCCTCATTCTCTAGTTATCTTTGTTGAAAGAGCAACGAGGAACTACTGGGAGCTAGCTGAACACGTGAGCCAAAGACAGGAGAGACATATATGCTGCCACCAATCAGCATATAGGCTATAGCTCCCAGTAGTGCACCCAAAGGCAGAACTTTTCTTCACTTTCTGCAATGAGATTTTTTTAGTGAAATTTTTTCTAAAGGTCACTTTTAAATAAATTTCAATTTTAAATAAGGCAGTTACACTAAGGCACCAGTACCATTGCAATGTGTTGGTTAACTGAAGAATAAAGCACGATTTAACATTTTATAATGTAGTGCAGTAGTTGAAAATTGCATTGCAAATTAGATGCATACAAATAAGACATTTTAAAATGTCTCTTGAATAAATCTGTTTTCTTTTCTCTTGGTTTAACATAGAAATGTAGTAATAAAAAAGATGCAATGCTCATACTAATATCTTACATTCAAAATAAACAGCTTTGCAGACTGGGAAAGGCTAGGGGGCGGGTTTTAAAAAAAATCTGAGAGCCAGTCAACAAGCAATGTGCTGCTGCTTTGCAGCGCTACTGCATATTTAACTGCTCACTTCAAACAGCACTTACACAGTGCAGTCAGAGCACAGCTCTGTTTGAAGAGAACTGTCTAATGTGGAGCAGCACTACAAAGTTCAAGCGCTAACAATTCCTGCATGTGTCCTGTTCTTTCTGCAGATATGCTGCATTTTCTGCGATGAGATCTCAGATCACTGTATGTTCTGCCTTGGGGGTAGTGCATTGCTGCTTCTGAGCCTACTTAGGAATCCTTTTCAACAAGGGATATCAAGAGAAAGAAGCACATTAGATTAAAAAAAGTAAATTGGAAAGTTGTTTAAAATAGTATGCTGAACCATATCCCTTTTAATGGTTATGCAATCCATTGTTCAAACCTGTTGTGTCAGATAACCAGGGGCATTCAAAGCATGTGCATGAGACATATCTGTGTACAATCTACTTAAAGTGAATGTAAATTTTGATGCTAAAGTGCCCGGTTTTTAAAAATTTGATTAAAAACAGGGGCACTTTAATTTATCAAAATTTACATTTCACTCCTGTTGTGAAAAAATACCTTTTTAAATTTGACAGCCGCTCCCGCTTCCCCCGGTCATCGCAAGCCATTTCCGACGTCAGAAATGATGGATTGGTCATCCTGCAATCACGGCTTCCCCCGGGGGAATCGGTGTCTGATTCAACGCAGTGATTGGAGGAAGCTGAATTCCTCATTTTAGACCCAGGAAGAGGCTTTGTGACGGGTGGAGGAAGCTGGATCGGCTGTCAAGATTAAAAGGTAAGTATTTTTTCACAACACAAGTAAAATGTAAATTTTGATGAATTTCTGTTTTTAAAGGGACAATCTAGGCCAAAACTTTCATGATTCAGATAGGGCATGCAATTTTAAATAATTTTCCAATTTACTTTTATCACCAATTTTGCTTTGTTCTCTTGTTATTCTTAGTTGAAAGCTTAACCTAGGAGGTTCATATGCTAATTTCTTAGACCTTGAAGGCCACCTCTTTTCAGAATGCATTTTAAAAGTTTTTCACCACTAGAGGGTGTTAGTTCATGTGTTTCATATAGATAACACTGCTTGTGCACGTGAAGTTATCTGGGAGCAGGCACTGATTGGCTAAACTGCAAGTCTGTCAAAAGAACTGAAATAAAGGGGCAGTTTGCAGAGGCTTAGATAGAAGATAATCACAGAGGTTAAAAGTATATTAATATAACTGTGTTGGTTATGCAAAACTGGGGAAGGGGTAATAAAGGGATTATCTATCTTTTAAAACAATAAAAATTCTGGTGTAGACTGTCCCTTTAATCGAATTTTTAAAAACCTGGCACTTTAGCATCAAAATTTACATTCACTTTAACCCCTTAATGACCACAGCACTTTTCCATTTTCTGTCCGTTTGGGACCAAGGCTATTTTTACATTTTTGCGGTGTTTGTGTTTAGCTGTAATTTTCCTCTTACTCATTTACTGTACCCACACATATTATATACCGTTTTTCTCGCCATTAAATGGACTTTCAAAATATACCATTATTTTCATCATATCTTATAATTTACTATAAAAAATATTATAAAATATGAGGAAAAAATGGAAAAAAACACACTTTTTCTAACTTTGACCCCCAAAATCTGTTACACATCTACAACCACCAAAAAACACCCATGCTAAATAGTTTCTAAATTTTGTCCTGAGTTTAGAAATACCCAATGTTTACATGTTCTTTGCTTTTTTTGCAAGTTATAGGGCCATAAATACAAATAGCACTTTGCCATTTCCAAACCACTTTTTTTCAAAATTAGCGCTAGTTACATTGGGACACTAATATCTTTCAGGAATCCCTGAATATCCATTGACATGTATATATTTTTTTTTAGAAGACATCCCAAAGTATTGATCTAGGCCCATTTTGGTATATTTCATGCCACCATTTCACCGCCGAATGCGATCAAATAAAAAATTTTTTTTACTTTTTCACAAATTTTTTCACAAACTTTAGGTTTCTCACTGAAATTATTTACAAACAACTCATGAAATTATGGAATAAATGGTTGTAAATGCTTCTCTGGGATCCCCTTTGTTCATAAATAGCAGACATATATGGCTTTGGCTTTGCTTTTTGGTAATTAGAAGGCTGCTAAATGCCACTGCGCACCACACGTGTATTATGCCCAGCAGTGAATGGGTTAATTAGGGAGCATGTAGGGAGCTTCTAGGGTTAATTTTAGCTCTAGTGTAGTGTAGTAGACAACCCCAAGTATTGATCTAGGCCCATTTTGGTATATTTCATGCCACCATTTCACCGCCAAAAGCAATCAAATAAAAAAAAATTGTTCACTTTTTCAAACTTTAGGTTTCTCACTAAAATTATTTACAAACAGCTTGTGCAATTATGGCACAAATGGTTTTAAATGCTTCTCTGGGATCCCCTTTGTTCAGAAATAGCAGACATATGTGGCTTTGGCGTTGCTTTTTGGTAATTATAAGGCCGCTAAATGTTGCTGCGCATCACATGTGTATTATGGCCAGCAGTGAAGGGGTTAATTAGGTCGTTTGTAGGGAGCTTGCAGGGTTAATTTTAGCTTTAGTGTAGAGATCAGACTCCCACCTGACACATCCCACCCCCTGATCCCTCCCAAACAGCTCTCTTCCCTCCCCCACCCCACAATTGTCCCCGCCATCTTAAGTACTGGCAGAAAGTCTGCCAGTACTAAAATAAAAGGTATTAAAAAAAATATATATATTTTTTTTTTTAGCATATTTACATATGCTGATATGTAGGCTCCCCCCTTAGCCCCCAACCTCCCTGATCCCCCCAAAATAGCTCCCTAACCCTCCCCCTCTGCCTTATTGGGGCCATCTTGGGTACTGGCAGCTGTCTGCCAGTACCCAGTTTGCAAATAAAAATGTTTTTTTTATTATTTTTTTTGATTTGTTTCTGTAGTGTAGCTTCCCCCCCACAGTCCAATATCCCCCCAGCCAAACCGATCAACAAACAAATACATAAACCCCTTTGATCCCCACTTATAAGATAAAACTTTCTGTAGCGTAGTGGTTCCCACCCGCTCCCTCCCCGTGCACGCGCCCGCCCGGCCTCCCCGTGCACGTGCGCGCGTCCGTGCGCGTCCCCCCGGTCGTCCCCGCCCCCGATCCCGCCCCCCTCCGCATCACAAAGGCCATCGATGGCCGCCACCCACCTCCCACACCGGCTCCCACCCACCAACGAACATAGCCGTTAATGTCCGGTGCAGAGAGGGCCACAGAGTGGCTCTCTCTGCACCGGATGGCTAAAAATGGTTATTGCAGGATGCCTCGATATCGAGGCATCACTGCAATAACCGGAAAGCAGCTGGAAGCGAGCAGGATCGCTTCCAGCTGCTTTCCACACCGAGGACGTGCAGGGTACGTCCTCAGGCGTTAACTGCCTTTTTTTTGAGGACGTACCCTGCACGTCCTCGGTCATTAAGGGGTTAATGGCCTTATCTCAGTGATAACTTTTAACAAGCATTTGTTTTTCAAACTCCGCTATATTGCAAAAATGTTTTAATCATTCACTGCACTGTAAAAGATCGACATATATAAATAATGGTTTAAAAGCATTTACAGCTGTAATTTTGTTACAAAAATAGTAGTATTGTTTTGCTGGCCCAGGGCACAACCCTTGGAAAGCTCTTTAACCCCTTAGTGACCAGACCATTTTTAAATTTTCTTACCGTTAAGGACCAGGGTTAGTTTTACATTTTTGCGGTGTTTGTGTTTAGCTGTAATTTTTCTCTTACTCATTTACTGTACCCACACATATTATATACAGTTTTTCTCGCCATTAAATTGACTTTCTAAAGATATTATTTCATATCCTATAATTTACTATAAAAAAATATATAAAATATGATAAATTTAAAAAAAAACACTTTTTCTAACTTTGACCCCCAAAATCTGTTACACATCTACAGCCACTAAAAAGCACCCATGCTAAATAGTTTCTAAATGTTTTCCTGAGTTTAAGAAAGCACCCAATGTTTTCATGTTCCTTAGTGTATTTATTAAATTATTTACAGATGGCTTATTTAACTTTTTTATCAGCATTTGAAATAGATGATGCTTTTGCCTTACCTATACTTAAAGTTTCTAGGGGGCATTCCATGTATCTCCCTGCATGTTTGTTTTTTTGTTAAAATCAGCATGTTTCTTTAACAAAAAACAAACAAACCTGGAGTGCTCTGGTTTTTGTTCCCTCCCAATTAAAGTTTCTATACTTACCCATTCCCCAGTTTTGTATAGCTATCACAGTGATATTAATGTACTTTTTACCTCTGTGATTACCTTGTATTTAAGCGCCTGCTGACGGCCCCCTTATTTCAGTTCTTTTTGACAGACTTGCATTTTATCCAATCAGTGCTGATTCCTAGATAACTGCACGGGAGTGAGCACATTATCTATATGGTACACATGAACTAGCGCTATCTAGCTGTAAAAAAACTGTCAAAATGCACTGCGATATGAGGCCGCCTTCAAGGGCTTAGAAATTAGCATATGAGTTTACCTACGTTAGATTTCAACAAAGAATACCAAGAGAGCAAAGCAAATTTGAAAATAAAAGTAAATTTGGAAAGTTGTTTTAAAATTGCATGTTCTATATGAATCATGAAAGTTTAATTTTGGCTGTCCATTTAAGTATAGGCTAAAGAAAAGTTGTGTAAACATAGCCATCAGAATAAATTACACTCTCAATGGGATTTAGGAGAGATAAGTAATAAAGTGTTAATCTTAATTGTTCTGTTTAAGGATTGGGCTTTGGTATATAATCAGAGATAATATAACTAAGAGTGTGTATAGGAAATGATAAAATAATGAGCTTGATGTCAAAGCACAAAACCATATTTCATATACAAAAATAAACCTAAATAAGCAATTTCTCATTCATTTTATACTCTGCAGCTGGTTTAACAAGTATTGGATAGGCTTACAAATTGCCGAAGTAAGGAATAAAGAGGTTTGTTTCCTGGATTCTAAGTGATTTAGGATAAATTTGCACATCAGACAATGACAGAATATATAGTTACAGCTAAAGACTATCAAATGTGGTTGTTGATGAAGAGTACAACAAGTGGAATTTGAATTAAGGGGCGTGCCTTTGAAATTAGAAATACAGAAATTGGCAATGAGCTGTAATGGCTATCTCACAAGGCTAGTGCCGTAGTCATGTAGTGTTGAATGCAAGACATATACCAACAAGTCGCACATAAATAATGCATTAATGGTATATATCAGTGAATAGTTTGCCTGACACCTGTTTACGAAGTCCAGTTTCAGGTCACTCATGGTTTTTACCCCCTAAATTAAAAACATATGTTGGACATAGACCACACGGAAATATACTGTATTTCAATTTTCAAGAGAAACATTTTTGCAGTATATTTGTATAAGCAAAAATGTTTCTAATAAAAGTTACCACTATTTTCCATGTGAGCTTTTACTGTGCATATCTAAATATGTATCAGCATATTAAACAGTGTTTGTGCTCAGTGAGTACTTTGTATCGCATTGGAGATTACACAATTAATTTGTTACAAGTCAATGCCAGCTCTCTTAGCAAGATACTGTTTTAAAATGTTATCAATGTTTTCAGTGTGAGCATTAACTATGCATGTGAAGACAGTTATAGCTTTTACTAGAAACATGTTTGCTAATATAAGTGTATAGAGAAGAAAGAGTCGATCCGCTCCAGGAAGTAAAAACCAACTTTTATTCGAAACTTGTAGCTTTAAAAAAACACATACGGGAAGCACCTTCACAAAGTTGCAGCAGGCAAAGCACTCTGCTTACGCGTTTCGGCTTAGTGAGCCGTAATCATAGCCTAATGTGCTATGCCTTCTTTCACAATATAAAGGCACAAAACATACTGTTATTGGCTAACACTTAAAATCAATTAATTAAATGTCTGCTGCAACATTTTAACCCTTTCACGGCTACATATCTGGTTTGTACAACAAAAATAATATTTGATGTTAACTTTTTTATTGCATAAAAAGCCTAAATAATGACCTCAATTGTTAAGTAGGTTTGAAAAAACTTATAGCTTTATATAGTAATTTGTTTAAAATGTTTAAACCTTCTAAGGGGGCTTTTATTCCTATTAACACAAAATATGGAATAAAGTGTTATTTCTCTCAAACTCATTTATCTTATTATTTTGTATCATATCTTATTCATTTAAGGAGCATATAATAAGATGTTTGAACCAGGACTTTAGTATATTAACCTAAATTGAAGGCATACTCCATAGTACACAATTCATCTATTGCTTTATAATGACTTACACCACCATTTACCAGTTTACTAGCATTCATACCTATCACCAGCAAAAATGTTGTCCATCTGCACCATTCACACGTTATTAAGTGCAATATTCCCATTTCACAGCCACTCATATTCCATCCATCTAGAAATACATATCATTAATACTAAGTTCATCATACTTTATACCCTTGCAACCTGAACTTATCTAGTTACACTCACTGAACAGGGTATTCTCCCTTTGTACACCACCATACCTATATATAGTGACTGATAAATTGACTCACTAGAACATCCCTTATTAGTTTCTACAATTGTATTAAAAAATAGCCTAATTTGGACCATATTGACTGAAGAGATATTTGACATTAATACTTGGCATGGATGAGAATAGATTTATCAATTGCAAAATAAGGGGCACTAGTCTGATAGGCTATAACCTAGGATAATGGACAAGTTTAAATATGGTTATTTTGTTAGTAATAGAAATATTAAAACTGAAACCTGGACTGGGCTTTTATTATTCCCAGAAATTAATCATATCGTATTTAGAATGTAATCCCTTTGGTACTCGTGCTAATATAAGTGCACTGCAAAAATTGCCAGTGAAACACGGCTCATCGATTGCTATAGCAACCGGGGAAGCTTCTTTCCCATACTGATGATGTGAAGTGTTTGTTTATGATTAACACAGTAGTAGAGCTGGTATATCTGTGTCCAATCATTTTGGGGTGTTTCAAATTATCACACAAAGGGACTATTTCTAAAGGATTTAAGTATGTTTGTTTTTTTATTATATATAATATTTTATTTTTATTTTTTACACATTGGTGTGTAGGTATTGCTTTAACCCTTTGAGTGCTAATGACGGCTCTGAGCCATCAGAGTTTCTCACTCTGGTGCTAATGACGGCTCAGAGCCGTCATGAGCACTCTCCCACCTTGAGGGAGATCTGGGGGCTCCTAACCGCTCCTACCCCGGCGATCTTTCCTGTAGAGTGACAGGCATCGCCGGGGCTTCCCGTGATGCGCTGTGACGTCACGCGCAATGAAGTGATGACATCGCCGCGCAACTTTATTTATACTTAACAATGTTAAGTATAGGAGGAGGGGACATGCTGCTTAGAAGCCTGTATCTCAGGCATCTAAGCAGCTACAGACCCCCAAGACCCACTGTTGGAAAGGTAATCACCTAACCGTTCAAACAGTGTAATTATTGGGGGTCTGTAAAAAAAAAAAAAAACAGAAAATATTAGCACCCAGGTGGGAAAGTGCTTAGCACTCAAAGAGTTAAAGGTCTATTATTATGGACCTTTAACTAACCATGAAACCCAAATTTTTTCTTTCATGATTCAGATAGAGAATACAATTTTAAGACAAGTTTCCAATTTACTTCTGTTATCAAATTTGCTTAATTCTCGTGTTATTCTTTGTTGAAGAGATACCTAGGTAGGTAGTGTGCACATGCCTGAAGCACTACATGACAGGAACATCGTGCTGCCATCTTGCTAATGTATAACATTGTTGCAAAACTGCTGCCATATATTGCTGCAATCACGTGCACACTTTAGAGCTTACATCCCTGATTTTCAACAAAGGATTACAAGAAATTGAAGAAGATTAGGTAATAGAAGTAAAGTAGAAAGTTATTTAAAAATATAAGCTCTATCTGAACCATGGAAGACAAAAAAAAAAATGTCCCTTTAATATTTGTCCCTGATTGGCCAAATCAAAGACAACAAAGTTTTTTTTTTTTTTTTTTTTTTTTTTATCTTTAAGAATAATACAATTTTGGAATTCCTTGTCCAAGGAGGCAGTGAATGCCAGTACCTTGGATACATTTAATAGTTATGTGTCTATAAACAGAATTCAGAGATATGATTGTTTGTGCTAAATGGGTTGGCTTCATAATTGTATTAATGTGCGTTCAATTGGCAGCTTTTTATTGTAAATCAGGTGGGATCTGTATAGGTTGAACTCTCTCTCTTCTTTCAACCTCATCTATTATGTTACTATGTATTCAATGGTTAACCCTCTCCCACCACTGTCACCATTTGTCTTTTTTGGAGGAGCACTTGGACATGTTACTGGTGTAACGCACTCACATACCTGCAGTGTAACCTAGGTTCCAAAATGGTGGCAACCATGGTTAGAGGAAGATGCCTAAAATGTATGTGTTTAGTGTCCCTTTAAATTAAACATATTGCTGAAAGACTTAAGAAAACACTCGCCCTGCATTAAAGGACCACAGTAGAATTACATAATTAACAAGTACATAATAAAAAGACAATGTAATAACACTTACTCTGAATTTCAAATAAGCGATAAAAAAAGTTTTTTTCCGCCCCCCCCCCCCTGTATCATGTGACAGACATACGCCAATCACAGACTAGTATATTTATACCCTGTGAGCTTGTGCACATGCTCAGTAGGATCTTGTTTCCCTGAAAGTGTGAATATAAAAAGACTGTGCCTGATTTAATTATGGAAGTAAATTTGAAGGTGTTCTAAAACTACATACTCTATCTGAATCATAAACGTTTATGTTGACTTGAGTGTCCCTTTAAGGCACTGCATACATTTTAATGCATGCCTTATGAAAGCCATTGTTGTCCCTTTTTAACCTTTTATCTCCCCTGCTCCTATCTTTCCTCTAGGTCCTTTTTAACTCTCTGTGTTCAGTCTGAGTTCATCCATCAGTGACTGCAGCAGAAGACACATTGACATGCAATATGTACTTTGAGGTTGTGATGATGTTTGTTGCCAGAGTTATTTGTGGCTGTGTTTGTTTTACCTGACAGGCAGTGCGCTGGTGTTTTTCCTCAAGGTCAATGAGTCAGATGTGATCATTCAAGTCCAACATTCTATACCACACCTCTCATGCAGTTTTATGGTGTCGCCACAGCAACAGATTTAAATCAATGAATAGAATTGGCAGGGGCAAAAAATGAAAAAGATTTCTTTATTATGAACACAGCGACACCTCCATCTCACAAACATAATCCGAAAAATGAGTAAACTCCAGAGTTTACGGTAATTAACACAAACCCCCCCATACATGTGCCTAGGCGTGTTTTACTGTAGTTAATTATTACCTAATGAAATCATAACTCAAGCACCATAAAGTCTTCTTAATATAAATGATCTTTATATTTTGTTGTTACATAAATCAAGTGGCTTTTGTTTTCTCGCCTGTTGCCTGGGGCAAACACATTGATATGGGTGTGTGCGTTCCGTTCCCTGTGCAAGGTTGAAGTTACATTCAGCAGATTAAATATGCTATCTAACCAGTTGTATCTCATACCTTTACACACTTTATTACATATAAAGCAGTTGACTGGAATAACTTTTCAATAGTAATTAAGCCTCTTCACACACACACACACACACACACCTATTTGCACTGTTTGCATCTAAAGTCCACACTGTGACCAATTACTGGATGTTTATGGAGAGGCATAGAACTGTAAGATTAGTTGGCAGGCCTAGTTGCAAAGCAGATTAAAAAATGACAGGTTGCTTGCATTTAGGATTTGAAAAGATATGAGCAGATAGATATTTGGCATATACCAGGGTTTTCCCCCCCACTGTGATCTAATGTGTACATGCTGCACAGTGATTGGTTGATATGTGCAGGAGCTTTTTTGGTTACAGCACAAGAAGGAACATAAACAGTGTTTGAGATGCTTTACAAAGGCTGTGCCCCAGGCCTGCCAAACAATGCACATTCTTTATAGCAAAATGATTGTTTTAAATAGTTTTAAAGCCTTTATTTAGCATGTAGATTTTATTTGTAATTGTGGCTCATTTCTGAGGCATAAAATACATATTTAGCTTTAATGTTCTTCTAATGGCCTCTAAAAGCTGAAGAAGTTGAGCAGTTGCCCGATTAATCGCACTATGGACTCATTTTCCTGTAGAATCTTCTGTTTGGATAAGAAAATCTTTTGCTCCCAGCTATTAGGACTCAGTCAGCTTTCCTCTATTACAATTGATTTATCACTGGCCTCAGTAGAGGAGATAACATAATAGGCTTTTAATACAGGGAGAACAGTTTAACAACAGGGTAGGGCTCGCTGCTTTATATTCATTGACCTGTATGGACAGCTCTTAGAGGTATATTGGTGGATATGGACAATTCTCTACAATGATAAAAAACAAAAGTAAAAATAAGGGCAACCTTTAAAATATATAATACAAAGTAAAATTCACTGTTCTAAATGTGAAAGAAAAAAACAAAGCTCCTCCTTTTTTTATTTATTTCTATACCCAAAAGGTGCTATTGGTGGCACTGTATAGTGCAGTGTATACCAATGGGAAGATATGTTTTGTGTTATGACGTTAGACACGTTCTGTGGGATATCATGATTAGCATGAGGTTTTCTAAGAAATGAGTCACTTCTTGTTTAGAGACGTGTTTTACCTGTATTAACCATATGCCACCCTCAGATCCTTTTTGTGATCAGATTGCAGCTTTTAAAGGGATAATACAGCAAGCACTAAAGGGGCACTAAAGTAAAAATTAAACTTTCATTATTCAGATATATGCACACTTTCTAAGGCTCCAGCTACTACTGAGTTGACAGTCTGCACATATGAAAATTGTCAGAAACAAATTTTTTTTCTAAAGCTTCTGCATAAAACTTAAAATGGGATGGACTTTCTCTTGTTTTCCCACTGGAAGGTTGATTTCTGCTGATGTATCTTGTTTGCACACCTTTTCTATAGTAAATATTGCAGTATTTAAATTGTTTGCGTAGATGGTGGTTTCACCAGACAGAAGCAGTTATTTCAAATGACAGAATAAAGCTAAAGTAGTTATTACAGTATATGATTACAGTTTAATACACTCCAGCAGTTAAAATGAATCACAGGGAACACTTAAAGTGAAAGTAAATCCTAGCTTTTTACAAACGCTAGGATTTACTATTGAAACAAATAAAGGACACTTTCATTCATGAAGTATAAGATACTTCATGTAGAAAGCTCCTTTATTTGAATCGATCGCCGATTTTAGCTGCTACAGCAGAGCACGGCTAAAATATTTTTTGGCTAAAAGGTGACGTTTTCACCTCTTAGCCAATAGCCGTGCGGTACATCCGGCTCTCATGGGCGCCAAGCCGGATTTACCGCACGGCTATTGGCTAAGAGGTGAAAACGTTTGTAAAACGCTAGGATTTTCTTTCACTTTAAATTGAGAGTTTTTACAGTACAATATCCCTTTAATCATTGCTATGTAGCTACGAGGACTTTGTCACTTTCTATGTTCATTATTAGTCTATTATTGTAAATTAAATTGTTTCAGTAGGGCACAGCAGTGTATTTAAAAGTGGTTTGCAATATACTAGTGTTTTCACAGATACTTGGATTTAGACAGAGCATACAATTAAAAAATAAACTTTACTTCTTTTACCAACTTTACCTCTTTCTCTTGTTAAGGGTGTTCAGTCCACGGGTCATCCATTACTTATGGGATATATTCTCCTTCCCAACAGGAAGTTGCAAGAGGATCACCCAAGCAGAGCTGCTATATAGCTCCTCCCCTCACATGTCATATCCAGTCATTCTCTTGCAACCCTCAACAATGAAGGAGGTCGCGAGAGGAGCTGGAGTTTTTACTTAACTATTCTTCAATCAAAAGTTTGTTATTTTAAATGGCACCGGAGTGTGCTGTTTTTCTATCTCAGGCAGTATTTGGAAGAAGAAACTGCCTGCGTTTTTTATCTATGATCTTAGCAGGCGTAACTAAGATCCACTGGCTGTTCTCGACATTCTGAGGAGTGGGGTAACTTCAGAAACTGGGAATAGCATGCGGGGTCCTCCGCAAATGAGGTATGTGCAGTACTTTATTTTCTGGGAATGGAATTGACTAAGAAAATACTGCTGTTAACATATGATGTAAGTACAGCCTTAAATGCAGTAGTAGCAACTGGTATCGGGCTGATAAATGTATGCGCAGTCGAGTTATATTCTAGGGACTAGAATTTGACTGAGAAAATACTGTTAACACTGAAATAATACTTAAGCCTTCCCTGCAGTGGTAGCGACTGGTAGCAGGCTTAGTGATAGCTTTGCATGACATTGACAAATGTTGTTTTTAATAAAACGTTTACTGGCATGTTATTCGTTTTTGTGAGGTACTTTGGTGATAAATCTCTTTGGGCATGATTTTATTCCACATGGCTAACATATTTTTCTGCATGGAAACCGTTATATCAGGGCTCCCACTGTTGTGATTGGAGTGGGAGGGCCCTTGTTTTAGCGCCTTGTTGCGCAGTTAAAATTATTGCACAGTCTTTCTGCTTCTTCCTCCTTGATTCAGGACGTCTCTAGAGAGCTCAGGGGTCTGCAAATTTCATTTGTGAGGGAGGTAATCAGTCACAGCAGATCTGTGACAGTGTGCTGACTGTGTTTAAAAGCATTAAATCTTAATTGATATCTGTTTTATCCGTATTGAGGGGTTAATCATCCTTTTGCTAATGGGTGCAATCCTCTGCTAATAATACACTTCTTGTTAAGAATTGTTTAATTATATCTGTATTTTTGAAACGCTGCAGCGTTTTTTATATTGCTTGTAAACTTATTGAAGTGATTTCCAAGCTTGTTAGTTTCATTACTAAGTCTGTTTTAAACATGTCTGATTCAGAGGAAACTGTTTGTTCATCATGTTCAAAAGCCAATGTGGAGCCCAATAGAACGATGTGTACCAATTGTATTGATATTGCTTTGAATAAAAGTCAATCTGTACCGATAAAGAAGCTATCACCAGACAACGAGGGGGAAGTTATGCCGCCTAACTCTCCTCACGTGTCAGTACCTGCGTCTCCCGCTCGGGAGATGCGTAGGATTGAAACACCTAGTACATCTAGGCCCTTACAAATCACTTTACATGATATGGCTAATGTTATGAAAGAAGTATTATATAATATGCCCGAATTAAGGGGCAAACGCGATAGCTCTGGGTTAAGGACAGAGCGCGCTGATGACACGAGAGCCATGTCTGATACTGCGTCACAATTTGCAGAACATGAGGATGGTGAACTTCATTCTGTCGGTGACGGTTCTGATCCGGGGAGACCGGATTCAGAAATTTCGAATTTTAAATTTAAGCTTGAGAACCTCCGTGTGTTACTAGGGGAGGTATTAGCGGCTCTGAATGATTGCGACACGGTGGCAATTCCAGAGAAATTGTGTAGGTTGGATAGATACTATGCGGTACCGGTGTGTACTGACGTTTTTTCCTATACCAAAAAGACTTACAGAAATTATAAGTAAGGAGTGGGATAGACCCGGTGTGCCTTTTTCCCCTCCCCCGATATTTAGAAAAATGTTCCCTATAGACGCCACCACACGAGACTTATGGCAGACGGTCCCTATGGTGGAGGGAGCAGTTTCTACTTTAGCCAAGCGTACCACTATCCCGGTGGAGGATAGCTGTGCTTTCTCAGATCCAATGGATAAAAAATTAGAGGGTTATCTTAAGAAAATGTTTGTTCAACAGGATTTTATATTGCAGCCTCTTGCATGCATTGCGCCTGTCACGGCTGCAGCGGCATTCTGGTTTGAGTCTCTGGAAGAGGCGATTCGCACAGAGCCGTTAGATGAGGCCTTGAGCAAAGTTAGAACCCTTAAGCAAGCTAATGCGTTTGTTTCAGATGCCGTAGTACATCTAACCAAACTTACGGCTAAAAATTCCGGATTCGCCATACAGGCGCGCAGAGCGCTCTGGCTTAAATCCTGGTCAGCGGATGTAACTTCCAAGTCTAAACTACTTAACATTCCTTTCAAAGGGCAGACCTTATTCGGGCCCGGCTTGAAGGAAATTATTGCTGACATTACGGGAGGTAAGGGCCACGCCCTTCCTCAGGACAGGGCCAAACCAAAGGCCAAACAGTCTAATTTTCGTGCCTTTCGTAACTTCAAGGCAGGAGCAGCATCGACTTCCTCCGCTCCAAAACAGGAAGGAACTACTGCTCGTTACAGACAAGGTTGGAAAGGCAACCAGTCATGGAACAAGGGCAAGCAGGCCAGAAAGCCTACTCCCGCCCCTAAGACAGCATGAAGTCAGGGCCCCCTATCCAGAGACGGATTTAGTGGGGGGCAGACTTTCTCTCTTTGCCCAGGCTTGGGCAAGAGATGTGCAGGATCCCTGGACGTTAAAGATTATATCTCAGGGATACCTTCTGGACTTCAAAACCTCTCCTCCACAAGGGAGGTTCCATCTTTCGAGGTTATCGTCAAACCTAGTAAAGAGAGAGGCATTTCTACAATGTGTACAAGACCTCTTAATCATGGGGGTGATCCACTCAGTTCCGCGATCGGAACAGGGACAAGGATTTTACTCAAATCTATTTGTGGTTCCCAAAAAAGAGGGAACCTTCAGACCAATCTTGGACTTAAAGATCTTAAACAAATTCCTAAGGGTACCATCGTTCAAGATGGAAACCATTCGAACCATCCTACCCATGATCCAAGAGGGTCAATATATGACCACGGTAGACTTAAAGGATGCTTATCTTCATATACCGATTCACTAAGATAATTATCGGTAACTGAGGTTTGCCTTTCTAGACAGACATTACCAGTTTGTGGCTCTTCCCTTCGGGTTAGCCACGTCCCCGAGAATTTTTACGAAGGTTCTGGGCTCCCTTCTGCCGGTACTAAGACCACGAGGCATAGCGGTGGCTCCGTACCTAGACGACATTCTGATACAAGCGTCAAGTTTACAGAATGCAAAGTCTCATACAGAGATAGTTCTAGCATTTCTGAGGTCGCATGGGTGGAAAGTGAACGTGGAAAAGAGTTCTCTGTTACCACTCACAAGGGTTCCTTTTCTAGGGACTCTTATAGATTCTGTAGAGATGAAGATTTACCTGACGGAGTCCAGGTTATCAAAGATTCACAATGCTTGCCGTGTCCTTCATTCCGTTCCAAGCCCATCAGTAGCTCAGTGCATGGAGGTAATCGGCTTAATGGTCGCGGCAATGGACATAGTGCCATTTGCGCGCCTGCATCTCAGACCGCTGCAACTATGCATGCTCAGTCAATGGAACGGGGATTACTCAGATCTGTCCCCTTTGCTAAATCTGGACCAGGAGACCAGAGATTCGCTTCTCTGGTGGTTGTCACCGGTTCATCTGTCCAAAGAAATTACCTTTCGCAGGCCAGATTGGACGATTGTAACAACGGATGCCAGCCTTCTAGGCTGGGGAGCAGTCTGGAATTCCCTGAAGGCTCAGGGATCGTGGACTCAGGAGGAGAAACTCCTCCCAATAAACATTCTAGAATTAAGAGCGATATTCAATGCTCTTCTAGCTTGGCCTCAGTTAGCAAAGCTGAGGTTCATCAAATTTCAGTCGGACAATATCACGACTGTGGCTTACATCAATCATCAAGGGGGAACCAGGAGTTCCCTAGCGATGTTGGAAGTCTCGAAGATAATTCGCTGGGCAGAGTCTCACTCTTGCCACCTGTCAGCGATTCACATCCCAGGCGTAGAGAACTGGGAGGCGGATTTCCTAAGTCGCCAGACTTTTCATCCGGGAGAGTGGGAACTTCATCCGGAGGTATTTGCTCAACTGATTCGTCGTTGGGGCAAACCGGATCTGGATCTCATGGCATATCGCCAGAACGCGAAGCTTCCTTGTTACGGATCCAGGTCCAGGGACCCGGGAGCGGTGCTGGTAGATGCATTAGCAGCCCCTTGGGTTTTCAACATAGCTTATGTGTTTCCACCATTTCCGTTGCTACCTCGACTGATTGCCAGGATCAAACAGGAGAGGGCATCGGTAATTCTGATAGCGCCTGCGTGGCCACGCAGGACCTGGTATGCAGACCTAGTGGACATGTCGTCCTGTCCCCCATGGTCTCTTCCTCTGAGGCAGGACCTTCTAATTCAGGGTCCTTTCAACCATCCAAACCTAATTTCTCTGAGGCTGACTGCCTGGAAATTGAACGCTTGATTCAATCAAAGCGTGGGTTTTCGGATTCGGTTATTGATACATTAATACAGGCTCGGAAACCTGTGACAAGAAAAATTTACCATAAGATATGGCGTAAATATTTATATTGGTGCGAATCCAAGAGTTACTCATGGAGTAAAGTTAGGATTCCTAGGATATTAGCTTTTCTACAAGAGGGTTTAGAAAAGGGTTTATCCGCTAGTTCGCTAAAGGGACAGATTTCAGCTCTGTCTATTCTTTTACACAAACGTCTGGCAGAGCATCCAGACGTCCAGGCCTTTTGTCAGGCTTTGGCTAGAATTAAGCCTGTGTTTAAAGCTGTTGCTCCTCCGTGGAGCTTAAACTTGGTTCTTAAAGTTCTTCAGGGTGTTCCGTTTGAACCCCTTCATTCCATTGATATTAAGCTTTTATCTTGGAAAGTTTTGTTTTTGATGGCTATTTCTCCAACATAGGTGTGTCCGGTCCACGGCGTCATCCTTACTTGTGGGATATTCTCTTCCCCAACAGGAAATGGCAAAGAGCCCAGCAAAGCTGGTCACATGATCCCTCCTAGGCTCCGCCTACCCCAGTCATTCTCTTTGCCGTTGTACAGGCAACATCTCCACGGAGATGGCTTAGAGTTTTTTAGTGTTTAACTGTAGTTTTTATTATTCAATCAAGAGTTTGTTATTTTAAAATAGTGCTGGTATGTACTATTTACTCTGAAACAGAAAAGAGATGAAGATTTCTGTTTGTAAGAGGAAAATGATTTTAGCAACCGTTACTAAAATCCATGGCTGTTCCACACAGGACTGTTGAGAGGAATTAACTTCAGTTGGGGGAACAGTGAGCAGTCTTTTGCTGCTTGAGGTATGACACATTCTAACAAGACGATGTAATGCTGGAAGCTGTCATTTTCCCTATGGGATCCGGTAAGCCATGTTTATTCAGACAGTAAATAAGGGCTTCACAAGGGCTTATTAAGACTGTAGACTTTTTCTGGGCTAAATCGATTCATATATTACACATATTTAGCCTTGAGGAATCATTTAATCTGGGTTTTTTGGTAAAATAATATCGGCAGGCACTGTTTTAGACACCTTATTCTTTAGGGGCTTTCCCTAATCATAGGCAGAGCCTCATTTTCGCGCCGGTGTTGCGCACTTGTTTTTGAGAGGCATGACATGCAGTCGCATGTGTGAGGAGCTCTGATACATAGAAAAGACTTTCTGAAGGCGTCATTTGGTATCGTATTCCCCTTTGGGCTTGGTTGGGTCTCAGCAAAGCAGATACCAGGGACTGTAAAGGGGTTAAAGTTAAAAACGGCTCCGGTTCCGTTATTTTAAGGGTTAAAGCTTCCAAATTTGGTGTGCAATACTTTTAAGGCTTTAAGACACTGTGGTGAAATTTTGGTGAATTTTGAACAATTCCTTCTTACTTTTTCGCAATTGCAGTAATAAAGTGTGTTCAGTTTAAAATTTAAAGTGACAGTAACGGTTTTATTTTAAAACGTTTTTTGTACTTTGTTATCAAGTTTATGCCTGTTTAACATGTCTGAACTACCAGATAGACTGTGTTCTGAATGTGGGGAAGCCAGGGTTCCTTCTCATTTAAATAAATGTGATTTATGTGACACTGAAAATGATGCCCAAGATGATTCCTCAAGTGAGGGGAGTAAGCATGGTACTGCATCATTCCCTCCTTCGTCTACACGAGTCTTGCCCACTCAGGAGGCCCCTAGTACATCTAGCGCGCCAATACTCCTTACTATGCAACAATTAACGGCTGTAATGGATAATTCTGTCAAAAACATTTTAGCCAAAATGCCCACTTATCAGCGTAAGCGCGACTGCTCTGTTTTAGATACTGAAGAGCATGAGGACGCTGATGATAATGGTTCTGAAATGCCCCTACACCAGTCTGAGGGGGCCAGGGAGGTTTTGTCTGAGGGAGAAATTTCAGATTCAGGGAAAATTTCTCAACAAGCTGAACCCGATGTGATTACATTTAAATTTAAGTTGGAACATCTCCGCGCTCTGCTTAAGGAGGTATTATCCACTCTGGATGATTGTGAGAATTTGATCATCCCAGAGAAACTATGTAAAATGGACAAGTTCCTAGAGGTCCCGGGGCTCCCAGAAGCTTTTCCTATACCCAAGCGGGTGGCGGACATTGTAAATAAAGAATGGGAAAGGCCCGGTATACCTTTCGTCCCTCCCCCCATATTTAAAAAATTGTTTCCTATGGTCGACCCCAGAAAGGACTTATGGCAGACAGTCCCCAAGGTCGAGGGAGCGGTTTCTACTTTAAACAAACGCACCACTATACCCATAGAAGATAGTTGTGCTTTCAAAGATCCTATGGATAAAAAATTAGAAGGTTTGCTTAAAAAGATGTTTGTTCAGCAGGGTTACCTTCTACAACCAATTTCATGCATTGTCCCTGTCACTACAGCCGCGTGTTTCTGGTTCGATGAGCTAGTAAAGGCGATCGATAGTGATTCTCCTCCTTATGAGGAGATTATGGACAGAATCCGTGCTCTCAAATTGGCTAATTCTTTCACCCTAGACGCCACTTTGCAATTGGCTAGGTTAGCGGCAAAGAATTCTGGGTTTGCTATTGTGGCGCGCAGAGCGCTTTGGTTGAAATCTTGGTCAGCTGATGCGTCTTCCAAGAACAAACTCCTTAACATTCCTTTCAAGGGGAAAACGCTGTTTGGCCCTGACTTGAAAGAGATTATCTCTGATATCACTGGGGGTAAGGGCCACGCCCTTCCTCAGGATAGGTCTTTCAAGGCCAAAAATAAACCTAATTTTCGTCCCTTTCGTAGAAACGGACCAGCCCCAAGTGCTACGTCCTCTAAGCAAGAGGGTAATACTTCTCAAACCAAGCCAGCCTGGAGACCAATGCAAGGCTGGAACAAGGGAAAGCAGGCCAAGAAACCTGCCACTGCTACCAAGACAGCATGAAATGTTGGCCCCCGATCCGGGACCGGATCTGGTGGGGGGCAGACTCTCTCTCTTCGCTCAGGCTTGGGCAAGAGATGTTCTGGATCCTTGGGCACTAGAAATAGTCTCCCAAGGTTATCTTCTGGAATTCAAGGGGCTTCCCCCAAGGGGGAGGTTCCACAGGTCTCAATTGTCTTCAGACCACATAAAAAGACAGGCATTCTTACATTGTGTAGAAGACCTGTTAAAAATGGGAGTGATTCATCCTGTTCCATTAGGAGAACAAGGGATGGGGTTCTACTCCAATCTGTTCATAGTTCCCAAAAAAGAGGGAACGTTCAGACCAATCTTAGATCTCAAGATCTTAAACAAGTTTCTCAAGGTTCCATCGTTCAAGATGGAAACCATTCGAACAATTCTTCCTTCCATCCAGGAAGGTCAATTCATGACCACGGTGGATTTAAAGGATGCGTATCTACATATTCCTATCCACAAGGAACATCATCGGTTCCTAAGGTTCGCATTCCTGGACAAGCATTACCAGTTCGTGGCGCTTCCTTTCGGATTAGCCACTGCTCCAAGGATTTTCACAAAGGTACTAGGGTCCCTTCTAGCGGTGCTAAGACCAAGGGGCATTGCAGTAGTACCTTACTTGGACGACATTCTGATTCAAGCGTCGTCCCTTCCTCAAGCAAAGGCTCACACGGACATAGTCCTGGCCTTTCTCAGATCTCACGGATGGAAAGTGAACGTGGAAAAGAGTTCTCTATCTCCGTCGACAAGGGTTCCCTTCTTGGGAACAATAATAGACTCCTTAGAAATGAGGATTTTTCTGACAGAGGCCAGAAAAACAAAACTTCTAAACTCTTGTCGGACACTTCATTCCGTTCCTCTTCCTTCCATATCGCAGTGCATGGAAGTAATAGGTTTGATGGTAGCGGCAATGGACATAGTTCCTTTTGCGCGCATTCATCTAAGACCATTACAACTGTGCATGCTCAGTCAGTGGAATGGGGACTATACAGACTTGTCTCCGAAGATACAAGTAAATCAGAGGACCAGAGACTCACTCCGTTGGTGGCTGTCCCTGGACAACCTGTCACAAGGGATGACCTTCCGCAGACCAGAGTGGGTCATTGTCACGACCGACGCCAGTCTGATGGGCTGGGGCGCGGTCTGGGGATCCCTGAAAGCTCAGGGTCTTTGGTCTCGGGAAGAATCTCTTCTACCGATAAATATTCTGGAACTGAGAGCGATATTCAATGCTCTCAAGGCTTGGCCTCAGCTAGCGAAGGCCAAGTTCATACGGTTTCAATCAGACAACATGACGACTGTTGCGTACATCAACCATCAGGGGGGAACAAGGAGTTCCCTGGCGATGGAAGAAGTGACCAAAATCATTCAATGGGCGGAGACTCACTCCTGCCACCTGTCTGCAATCCACATCCCAGGAGTGGAAAATTGGGAAGCGGATTTTCTGAGTCGTCAGACATTGCATCCGGGGGAGTGGGAACTCCATCCGGAAATCTTTGCCCAAATCACTCAACTGTGGGGCATTCCAGACATGGATCTGATGGCCTCTCGTCAGAACTTCAAGGTTCCTTGCTACGGGTCCAGATCCAGGGATCCCAAGGCGACTCTAGTAGATGCACTAGTAGCACCTTGGACATTGTTGTTCCATCATTATATCCTAATCCTTCTTCAAAGAAGGAACGTCTTTTGCATAATCTAGACGTGGTCCGTGCTCTGAAGTTCTACTTACAGGCAACTAAAGATTTTAGACAAACTTCTTCTCTGTTTTGTCGTTTACTCTGGACAGAGGAGAGGTCAAAAGGCTGTTGGGAAGGAGAATATATCCCATAAGTAATGGATGACCCGTGGACTGAACACACTACAAGAGAAATAAATTTATCAGGTAAGCATAAATTATGTTTTTCGTGCTATCCTTTGTTGAACCTTGACCCCTTCCCACGAAAGCATACTGAGGTACAGTGTATTTGTCTAGTAGTGCATGTCTCCCAGCATTTCCTGGGTGCCAATTAGGATCTGGAGGCTCAGGGTAAGTCAAGGAGACCCACAGGAAGGGTCATGCCTGGTCTAAGTTATGATGGGTGGTGATTGAGTCACAGAGGATCTGTGGGTTGACTCAGGGTAGTCTTGGGATATCTATGTCGTGCCTGGTTAAAATTTTGAAAAAAGTACATTTATAAGTCAAAGAGATGTGTGGGAGGCACTGCGTTAAAAATAGGCTGCTTTAGCATTTATCATTTATTTGTTTCTTTATTTTTAATAGATGCCTGTATGAACCCAAAGTATTCATGCAGTGCCCACTGGCAGGAGCTGATTGGAAAGTGTACTACACACGCAGAGCCAACTTACAAATCCGTGTGCCTGTTGTTGCAGAGATTGGCACTGTGTGCATGCACATGGTTCCTATTTTAGCATTACAAAGAAAACAAAAAGGGAAAAGCAGGTTATTGTTACTACAGGTAGTAACGCTGCTCTCTCTCAGCTGGCACGTGGTAGTAACCCTGCTTTCTATCAGCTGGCACGTGGTAGTAATGATGCTCACTAGCAGCTGGCACGTGGTAATAACGCTGCTTTCTAGCAGCTTGCACATGGTAGTAACGCTGCTTTCTAGCAGCTGGCACGTGGTAGTAACGCTGCTCTATAGCAGCTGGCCTGTGGTAATAACGCTGTTCTCTAGTAGCTGCCTTGTGGTAGTAACGGTGCTCTTTAGCAGCTGACTTGTGGTAGTAACGGTGCTCTCTAGCAGCTGGCTTGTGGTAGTAACGGTGCTCTCTAGCAGCTGGCTTGTGGTAGTAATGCTGTTCTGTAGCAGCTGGCCTGTGGTAGTAACTATGCTCTCTAGCAGTTGGCTTGTGGTAGTAATGCTGTTCTGTAGCAGCTAGCTTGTAGTAGTAACGGTGCTCTCTAGCAGCTGGCTTGTGGAAGTAACGGTGCTCTCTAGCAGCTGGCTTGTGGAAGTAACGGTGCTCTCCAGCAGCTGGCTTGTGGTAGTAACAGTGCTCTTTAGCAGCTGGCTTGTAGTAGTAACAGTGCTCTCTAGCAGCTGGCTTGTAGTAGTAACAGTGCTCTCTAGCAGCTGGCTTGTGATAGTAATGGTGCTCTCTAGCAGCTGGCTTGTGGTAGTAATGCTGTTCTGTAGCAGCTAGCTTGTAGTAGTAACGGTGCTCTCTAGCAGCTGGCTTGTGGAAGTAACGGTGCTCTCTAGCAGCTGGCTTGTGGAAGTAACGGTGCTCTCCAGCAGCTGGCTTGTGGTAGTAACAGTGCTCTCTAGCAGCTGGCTTGTAGTAGTAACAGTGCTCTCTAGCAGCTGGCTTGTAGTAGTAACAGTGCTCTCTAGCAGCTGGCTTGTGGTAGCAACGCTGTTCTCTAGCAGCTGGCCTGTGGTAGTAACGGTGCTCTCTAGCAGCTGGCTTGTAGTAGTAACAGTGCTCTCTAGCAGCTGGCTTGTGATAGTAATGGTGCTCTCTAGCAGCTGGCTTGTGGTAGTAATGCTGTTCTGTAGCAGCTGGCCTGTGGTAGTAACTATGCTCTCTAGCAGTTGGCTTGTGGTAGTAATGCTGTTCTGTAGCAGCTAGCTTGTAGTAGTAACTGCTCTCTAGCAGCTGGCTTGTGGAAGTAACGGTGCTCTCTAGCAGCTGGCTTGTGGAAGTAACGGTGCTCTCCAGCAGCTGGCTTGTAGTAGTAACAGTGCTCTCTAGCAGCTGGCTTGTGATAGTAACGGTGCTCTCTAGTAGCTGGCTTGTGGAAGTAACGGTGCTCTCTAGCAGCTGGCTTGTGGAAGTAACGGTGCTCTCTAGTAGCTGGCTTCTGGAAGTAACGGTGCTCTCTAGCAGCTGGCTTGTGGAAGTAACGGTGCTCTCTAGCAGCTGGCTTGTGGAAGTAACGGTGCTCTCTAGCAGCTGGCTTGTGGAAGTAACGGTGCTCTCTAGCAGCTGGCTTGTGGTAGTAACGGTGCTCTCTAGCAGCTGGCTTGTGGTAGTAACGGTGCTCTCTAGCAGCTGGCTTGTGGTAGTAACGGTGCTCTCTAGCAGCTGGCTTGTGGAAGTAACGGTGCTCTTTAGCAACTGGCTTGTGGTAGTAACGGTGCTCTCTAGCAGCTGGCTTGTGGTAGTAACGGTGCTCTCTAGCAGCTGGCTTGTGGAAGTAACGGTGCTCTTTAGCAACTGGCTTGTGGTAGTAACGGTGCTCTCTAGCAGCTGGCTGGTGGTAGCAATGCTGTTCTCTAGCAGCTGGCTGGTGGTAGTAACGCTGTTCTCTAGCAGCTTTCTTGTGTAGTAACTGGCTTGTGGTAGTAACATTATTCTCTTGTAGCTGGCATGTGGTAGTAACGCTGTTCTCTAGCAGCTGGCCAGTGGTAGTAACGGTGCTCTCTAGCAGCTGGCTTGTGATAGTAACGGTGCTATCTAGCAGCTGGCTTGTGGTAGTAATGCTGTTCTGTAGCAGCTCGCTTGTAGTAGTATCGGTGCTATAAAGCAGCTGGCTTGTGGTAGTAACTGTGCTCTCTAGCAGCTGGCTTGTGATAGTAGCGGTGCTCTCTAGCAGCTGGCTTGTGATAGTAACAGTGCTCTCTAGCAGCTAGCTAGTGGTAGTAACGCTGTTCTCTAGCAGCTGGCTTGTGGTAGTAATGCTGTTCTGTAGCAGCTAGCTTGTAGTAGTAACGGTGCTCTCCAGCAGCTGGCTTGTGGTAGTAACAGTGCTCTCTAGCAGCTGGCTTGTAGTAGTAACAGTGCTCTCTAGCAGCTGGCTTGTGATAGTAACGGTGCTCTCTAGCAGCTGGCTTGTGGTAGTAACGGTGCTCTCTAGCAGCTGGCTGGTGGTAGCAATGCTGTTCTCTAGCAGTTGGCTGGTGGTAGTAATGCTGTTCTGTAGCAGCTAGCTTGTAGTAGTAATGGTGCTCTCTAGCAGCTGGCTTGTGGTAGTAACAGTGCTCTCTAGCAGCTGGCTTGTAGTAGTAACAGTGCTCTCTAGCAGCGGGCTTGTGATAGTAATGGTGCTCTCTAGCAGCTGGCTTGTGGTAGTAATGCTGTTCTGTAGCAGCTAGCTTGTAGTAGTAACGGTGCTCTCTAGCAGCTGGCTTGTGGAAGTAACGGTGCTCTCTAGCAGCTGGCTTGTGGAAGTAACGGTGCTCTCCAGCAGCTGGCTTGTGGTAGTAACAGTGCTCTCTAGCAGCTGGCTTGTAGTAGTAACAGTGCTCTCTAGCAGCTGGCTTGTGGTAGCAACGCTGTTCTCTAGCAGCTGGCCTGTGGTAGTAACGGTGCTCTCTAGCAGCTGGCTTGTAGTAGTAACAGTGCTCTCTAGCAGCTGGCTTGTGATAGTAATGGTGCTCTCTAGCAGCTGGCTTGTGGTAGTAACAGTGCTCTCTAGCAGCTAGCTAGTGGTAGTAACGCTGTTCTCTAGCAGCTGGCTTGTGGTAGTAATGCTGTTCTGTAGCAGCTAGCTTGTAGTAGTAACGGTGCTCTCCAGCAGCTGGCTTGTGGTAGTAACAGTGCTCTCTAGCAGCTGGCTTGTAGTAGTAACAGTGCTCTCTAGCAGCTGGCTTGTGATAGTAACGGTGCTCTCTAGCAGCTGGCTTGTGGTAGTAACGGTGCTCTCTAGCAGCTGGCTGGTGGTAGCAATGCTGTTCTCTAGCAGTTGGCTGGTGGTAGTAATGCTGTTCTGTAGCAGCTAGCTTGTAGTAGTAACGGTGCTCTCTAGCAGCTGGCTTGTAGAAGTAACGGTGCTCTCTAGCAGCTGGCTTGTGGAAGTAACGGTGCTCTTTAGCAACTGGCTTGTGGTAGTAACGGTGCTCTCTAGCAGCTGGCTTGTGGTAGTAACGGTGCTCTCTAGCAGCTGGCTTGTGGTAGTAACGGTGCTCTCTAGCAGCTGGCTTGTGGTAGTAACGGTGCTCTCTAGCAGCTGGCTGGTGGTAGCAATGCTGTTCTCTAGCAGTTGGCTTGTGGTAGTAATGCTGTTCTGTAGCAGCTAGCTTGTAGTAGTAACGGTGCTCTCCAGCAGCTGGCTTGTGGTAGTAACAGTGCTCTCTAGCAGCTGGCTTGTAGTAGTAACAGTGCTCTCTAGCAGCTGGCTTGTGATAGTAACGGTGCTCTCTAGCAGCTGGCTTGTGGTAGTAACGGTGCTCTCTAGCAGCTGGCTGGTGGTAGCAATGCTGTTCTCTAGCAGTTGGCTTGTGGTAGTAATGCTGTTCTGTAGCAGCTAGCTTGTAGTAGTAACGGTGCTCTCTAGCAGCTGGCTTGTAGAAGTAACGGTGCTCTCTAGCAGCTGGCTTGTGGAAGTAACGGTGCTCTTTAGCAACTGGCTTGTGGTAGTAACGGTGCTCTCTAGCAGCTGGCTGGTGGTAGCAATGCTGTTCTCTAGCAGCTGGCTGGTGGTAGTAACGCTGTTCTCTAGCAGCTTTCTTGTGTAGTAACTGGCTTGTGGTAGTAACATTATTCTCTTGTAGCTGGCATGTGGTAGTAACGCTGTTCTCTAGCAGCTGGCCAGTGGTAGTAACGGTGCTCTCTAGCAGCTGGCTTGTGATAGTAACGGTGCTATCTAGCAGCTGGCTTGTGGTAGTAATGCTGTTCTGTAGCAGCTCGCTTGTAGTAGTATCGGTGCTATAAAGCAGCTGGCTTGTGGTAGTAACTGTGCTCTCTAGCAGCTGGCTTGTGATAGTAGCGGTGCTCTCTAGCAGCTGGCTTGTGATAGTAACAGTGCTCTCTAGCAGCTAGCTAGTGGTAGTAACGCTGTTCTCTAGCAGCTGGCTTGTGGTAATAATGCTGTTCTCTAGCAGTTGACTTGTAGTAGTAATGTTATTCTCTAGCAGCTGGCCTGTGGTAGTAACATTATTCTCCATCAGCTGGTTTGTGGTAGTAACGGTGCCCTCTAGCAGCTGGCCTGTGGTAGTAAAGTTATTCTCTAGCAGCTGGCTGGTGGTAGTAACGCTGTTCTCTAGCAGCTTTCTTCTGTAGTAACTGGCTTGTGGTAGTAACATTATTCTCTTGTAGCTGGCATGTGGTAGTAACGCTGTTCTCTAGCAGCTGGCCTGTGGAAGTAACGGTGCTCTCTAGCAGCTGGCCTGTGGTAGTAACGGTGCTCTCTAGCAGCTGGCTAGTGGTAGTAATGCTGTTCGATAGCAGCTAGCTTGTAGTAGTATCGGTGCTATCAAGCAGCTGGCTTGTGGTAGTATTGGTGCTCTCTAGCAGCTGGCTTGTGGTAGTATTGGTGCTCTCTAGCAGCTGGCTTGTGATAGTAACTGTGCTCTCTAGCAGCTGGCTTGTGATAGTAACGATACTCTCTAGCAGCTGGCTTGTGGTAGTAATGCTGTTCTGTAGCAGCTAGCTTGTAGTAGTAACTGCTCTCTAGCAGCTGGCTTGTGGTAGTAACGGTGCTCTCTAGCAGCTTGCTTGTGGTAGTGATGCTGTTCTCTAGCAGCTGGCTTGTGGTAATAATGCTGTTCTCTAGCAGCTGACTTGTAGTAGTAACGTTATACTGTAGCAGCTGGCTTGTTTTAGTAATGTTATTCTCTAGCAGCTGGCCTGTGGTAGTAACATTATTCTCCATCAGTTGGTTTGTGGTAGTAACGGTGGCCTCTAGCAGCTGGCCTGTGGTAGTAACATTATTCTCCATCAGCTGGTTTGTGATAGTAACGGTGCTCTCTAGCAGCTGGCTTGTGGTAGTAACAGTGCTCTCTAGCAGCTGGCTTGTGGTAGTAACGGTGCTCTCTAGCAGCTGGCTTGTGGTAGTAACGGTGCTCTCTAGCAGCTGGCTTGTAGTAGTAACGGTGCTCTCTAGCAGCTGGCTTATGATAGTAACGCTGTTCTCTAGCAGCTGGCTTATGATAGTAACGCTGTTCTCTAGCAGCTGACTTGTGGTAGTAACAGTGCTCTCTGGCTGGTGGTAGCAATGCTGTTCTCTAGCAGCTGGCTTGTGGTAATCTCTAGCAGCTTTCTTGTGTAGTAACTGGCTTGTGGTAGTAACGCTAGCAGTGGGCACATGGTAGTAAAATTATTCTCTTGTAGCTGACTTGTGGTAGTAACAGTGCTCTCTGGCTGGTGGTAGCAATGCTGTTCTCTAGCAGCTGGCTGGTGGTAGTAACGCTGTTCTCTAGCAGCTTTCTTGTGTAGTAACTGGCTTGTGGTAGTAACATTATTCTCTTGTAGCTGGCATGTGGTAGTAACGCTGTTCTCTAGCAGCTGGCCAGTGGTAGTAACGGTGCTCTCTAGCAGCTGGCTTGTGATAGTAACGGTGCTATCTAGCAGCTGGCTTGTGGTAGTAATGCTGTTCTGTAGCAGCTCGCTTGTAGTAGTATCGGTGCTATAAAGCAGCTGGCTTGTGGTAGTAACTGTGCTCTCTAGCAGCTGGCTTGTGATAGTAGCGGTGCTCTCTAGCAGCTGGCTTGTGATAGTAACAGTGCTCTCTAGCAGCTAGCTAGTGGTAGTAACGCTGTTCTCTAGCAGCTGGCTTGTGGTAATAATGCTGTTCTCTAGCAGTTGACTTGTAGTAGTAATGTTATTCTCTAGCAGCTGGCCTGTGGTAGTAACATTATTCTCCATCAGCTGGTTTGTGGTAGTAACGGTGCCCTCTAGCAGCTGGCCTGTGGTAGTAAAGTTATTCTCTAGCAGCTGGCTGGTGGTAGTAACGCTGTTCTCTAGCAGCTTTCTTCTGTAGTAACTGGCTTGTGGTAGTAACATTATTCTCTTGTAGCTGGCATGTGGTAGTAACGCTGTTCTCTAGCAGCTGGCCTGTGGTAGTAACGGTGCTCTCTAGCAGCTTGCTTGTGGTAGTGATGCTGTTCTCTAGCAGCTGGCTTGTGGTAATAATGCTGTTCTCTAGCAGCTGGCTTGTAGTAGTAACGTTATACTGTAGCAGCTGGCTTGTAGTAGTAATGTTATTCTCTAGCAGCTGGCCTGTGGTAGTAACATTATTCTCCATCAGCTGGTTTGTGGTAGTAACGGTGCCCTCTAGCAGCTGGCCTGTGGTAGTAAAGTTATTCTCTAGCAGCTGGCTGGTGGTAGTAACGCTGTTCTCTAGCAGCTTTCTTGTGTAGTAACTGGCTTGTGGTAGTAACATTATTCTCTTGTAGCTGGCATGTGGTAGTAACGCTGTTCTCTAGCAGCTGGCCTGTGGTAGTAACGGTGCTCTCTAGCAGCTGGCCTGTGGTAGTAACGGTGCTCTCTAGCAGCTGGCTAGTGGTAGTAATGCTGTTCTATATCAGCTAGCTTGTAGTAGTATCGGTGCTATCAAGCAGCTGGCTTGTGGTAGTATTGGTGCTCTCTAGCAGCTGGCTTGTGGTAGTATTGGTGCTCTCTAGCAGCTGGCTTGTGTTAGTAACTGTGCTCTCTAGCAGCTGGCTTGTGATAGTAACGGTACTCTCTAGCAGCTGGCTTGTGGTAGTAATGCTGTTCTGTAGCAGCTAGCTTGTAGTAGTAACTGTGCTCTCTAGCAGTTGGCTTGTGGTAGTAACGGTGCTCTCTAGCAGCTTGCTTGTGGTAGTGATGCTGTTCTCTAGCAGCTGGCTTGTGGTAATAATGCTGTTCTCTAGCAGCTGACTTGTAGTAGTAACGTTATACTGTAGCAGCTGGCTTGTTTTAGTAATGTTATTCTCTAGCAGCTGGCCTGTGGTAGTAACATTATTCTCCATCAGCTGGTTTGTGGTAGTAACGGTGGCCTCTAGCAGCTGGCCTGTGGTAGTAACATTATTCTCCATCAGCTGGTTTGTGATAGTAACGGTGCTCTCTAGCAGCTAGCTTGTGGTAGTAATGCTGTTCTGTAGCAGATAGCTTGTAGTAGTAACAGTGCTCTCTAGCAGCTGGCTTGTGGTAGTAACGGTGCTCTCTAGCAGCTTGCTTGTGGTAGTGATGCTGTTCTCTAGCAGCTGGCTTGTGGTAATAATGCTGTTCTCTAGCAGCTGGCTTGTAGTAGTAACGTTATACTGTAGCAGCTGGCTTGTAGTAGTAATGTTATTCTCTAGCAGCTGGCCTGTGGTAGTAACATTATTCTCCATCAGCTGGTTTGTGGTAGTAACGGTGGCCTCTAGCAGCTGGCCTGTGGTAGTAACGTTATTCTCTAGCAGCTGGCTTGTGGTAATCTCTAGCAGCTTTCTTGTGTAGTAACTGGCTTGTGGTAGTAACGCTAGCAGTGGGCACATGGTAGTAAAATTATTCTCTTGTAGCTGACTTGTGGTAGTAACAGTGCTCTCTGGCTGGTGGTAGCAATGCTGTTCTCTAGCAGCTGGCTGGTGGTAGTAACGCTGTTCTCTAGCAGCTTTCTTGTGTAGTAACTGGCTTGTGGTAGTAACATTATTCTCTTGTAGCTGGCATGTGGTAGTAACGCTGTTCTCTAGCAGCTGGCCAGTGGTAGTAACGGTGCTATCTAGCAGCTGGCTTGTGGTAGTAATGCTGTTCTGTAGCAGCTCGCTTGTAGTAGTATCGGTGCTATAAAGCAGCTGGCTTGTGGTAGTAACTGTGCTCTCTAGCAGCTGGCTTGTGATAGTAGCGGTGCTCTCTAGCAGCTGGCTTGTGATAGTAACAGTGCTCTCTAGCAGCTAGCTAGTGGTAGTAACGCTGTTCTCTAGCAGCTGGCTTGTGGTAATAATGCTGTTCTCTAGCAGTTGACTTGTAGTAGTAATGTTATTCTCTAGCAGCTGGCCTGTGGTAGTAACATTATTCTCCATCAGCTGGTTTGTGGTAGTAACGGTGCCCTCTAGCAGCTGGCCTGTGGTAGTAAAGTTATTCTCTAGCAGCTGGCTGGTGGTAGTAACGCTGTTCTCTAGCAGCTTTCTTCTGTAGTAACTGGCTTGTGGTAGTAACATTATTCTCTTGTAGCTGGCATGTGGTAGTAACGCTGTTCTCTAGCAGCTGGCCTGTGGTAGTAACGGTGCTCTCTAGCAGCTGGCTAGTGGTAGTAATGCTGTTCTATAGCAGCTAGCTTGTAGTAGTATCGGTGCTATCAAGCAGCTGGCTTGTGGTAGTATTGGTGCTCTCTAGCAGCTGGCTTGTGGTAGTATTGGTGCTCTCTAGCAGCTGGCTTGTGATAGTAACTGTGCTCTCTTGCAGCTGGCTTGTGATAGTGACGGTGCTCTCTAGCAGCTGGCCTGTGATAGTAACGGTGCTCTCTAGCAGCTGGCCTGTGGTAGTAACGTTTTTCTCTAGCAGCTGGCTTTTGTTAGTAACTGTGCTCTCTAGCAGCTGGCTTGTGATAGTAACGATACTCTCTAGCAGCTGGCTTGTGATAGTAACGATACTCTCTAGCAGCTGGCTTGTGGTAGTAATGCTGTTCTGTAGCAGCTAGCTTGTAGTAGTAACTGCTCTCTAGCAGCTGGCTTGTGGTAGTAACGGTGCTCTCTAGCAGCTTGCTTGTGGTAGTGATGCTGTTCTCTAGCAGCTGGCTTGTGGTAATAATGCTGTTCTCTAGCAGCTGACTTGTAGTAGTAACGTTATACTGTAGCAGCTGGCTTGTTTTAGTAATGTTATTCTCTAGCAGCTGGCCTGTGGTAGTAACATTATTCTCCATCAGCTGGTTTGTGGTAGTAACGGTGGCCTCTAGCAGCTGGCCTGTGGTAGTAACATTATTCTCCATCAGCTGGTTTGTGATAGTAACGGTGCTCTCTAGCAGCTGGCTTGTGGTAGTAACAGTGCTCTCTAGCAGCTGGCTTGTGGTAGTAACGGTGCTCTCTAGCAGCTGGCTTGTGGTAGTAACGCTGTTCTCTAGCAGCTGGCTTATGATAGTAACGCTGTTCTCTAGCAGCTGACTTGTGGTAGTAACAGTGCTCTCTGGCTGGTGGTAGCAATGCTGTTCTCTAGCAACTGGCTTTTGGTAATCTCTAGCAGCTTTCTTGTGTAGTAACTGGCTTGTGGTAGTAACGCTAGCAGTGGGCACATGGTAGTAACATTATTCTCTTGTAGCTGACTTTTGGTAGTAACGCTGTTCTCTAGTAGCTAGCTTGTGGTAGTAATGCTGTTCTCTAGCAGCTGGCTTGTGGTAGTAACGCTGTTCTCTAGTAGTTTATTTGTTGTAGCAACGCTGTTCTCTAGCAGCTGGCTTGTGGTAGCAACGCTGTTCTCTAGCAGCTGGCCTGTGGTAGTAACGGTGCTCTCTAGCAGCTGGCTTGTAGTAGTAACAGTGCTCTCTAGCAGCTGGCTTGTGATAGTAATGGTGCTCTCTAGCAGCTGGCTTGTGGTAGTAATGCTGTTCTGTAGCAGCTGGCCTGTGGTAGTAACTGTGCTCTCTAGCAGTTGGCTTGTGGTAGTAATGCTGTTCTGTAGCAGCTAGCTTGTAGTAGTAACGGTGCTCTCTAGCAGCTGGCTTGTGGAAGTAACGGTGCTCTCTAGCAGCTGGCTTGTGGAAGTAACGGTGCTCTCCAGCAGCTGGCTTGTGGTAGTAACGGTGCTCTCCAGCAGCTGGCTTGTGGTAGTAACGGTGCTCTCTAGCAGCTGGCTTGTGGAAGTAACGGTGCTCTCTAGCAGCTGGCTTGTGGAAGTAACGGTGCTCTCCAGCAGCTGGCTTGTGGTAGTAACGGTGCTCTCCAGCAGCTGGCTTGTGGTAGTAACGGTGCTCTCTAGTAGCTGGCTTGTGGAAGTAACGGTGCTCTCTAGCAGCTGGCTTGTGGAAGTAACGGTGCTCTCCAGCAGCTGGCTTGTGGTAGTATTGGTGCTCTCCAGCAGCTGGCTTGTGGTAGTAACGGTGCTCTCTAGCAGCTGGCTTGTGGAAGTAACGGTGCTCTCTAGCAGCTGGCTGGTGGTAGCAATGCTGTTCTCTAGCAGTTGGCTTGTGGTAGTAATGCTGTTCTGTAGCAGCTAGCTTGTAGTAGTAACGGTGCTCTCTAGCAACTGGCTTGTGGAAGTAACGGTGCTCTCTAGCAGCTGGCTTGTGGAAGTAACAGTGCTCTTTAGCAACTGGCTTGTGGTAGTAACGGTGCTCTCTAGCAGCTGGCTGGTGGTAGCAATGCTGTTCTCTAGCAGCTGGCTGGTGGTAATAACGCTGTTCTCTAGCAGCTTTCTTGTGTAGTAACTGGCTTGTGGTAGTAACATTATTCTCTTGTAGCTGGCATGTGGTAGTAACGGTGCTCTCTAGCAGCTGGCTTGTGATAGTAACGGTGCTATCTAGCAGCTGGCTTGTGGTAGTAACGCTGTTCTCTAGCAGCTGGCTTGTGGTAATAATGCTGTTCTCTAGCAGTTGACTTGTAGTAGTAATGTTATACTGGAGCAGCTGGCTTGTAGTAGTAACTTTATTCTCTAGCAGCTGGCTTGTAGTAGTAATGTTATTCTCTAGCAGCTGGCCTGTGGTAGTAACATTATTCTCCATCAGCTGGTTTGTGGTAGTAACGGTGCCCTCTAGCAGCTGGCCTGTGGTAGTAAAGTTATTCTCTAGCAGCTGGCTGGTGGTAGTAACGCTGTTCTCTAGCAGCTTTCTTGTGTAGTAACTGGCTTGTGGTAGTAACATTATTCTCTTGTAGCTGGCATGTGGTAGTAACGCTGTTCTCTAGCAGCTGGCCTGTGGTAGTAACGGTGCTCTCTAGCAGCTGGCCTGTGGTAGTAACGGTGCTCTCTAGCAGCTGGCTAGTGGTAGTAATGCTGTTCTATATCAGCTAGCTTGTAGTAGTATCGGTGCTATCAAGCAGCTGGCTTGTGGTAGTATTGGTGCTCTCTAGCAGCTGGCTTGTGGTAGTATTGGTGCTCTCTAGCAGCTGGCTTGTGTTAGTAACTGTGCTCTCTAGCAGCTGGCTTGTGATAGTAACGGTACTCTCTAGCAGCTGGCTTGTGGTAGTAATGCTGTTCTGTAGCAGCTAGCTTGTAGTAGTAACTGTGCTCTCTAGCAGTTGGCTTGTGGTAGTAACGGTGCTCTCTAGCAGCTTGCTTGTGGTAGTGATGCTGTTCTCTAGCAGCTGGCTTGTGGTAATAATGCTGTTCTCTAGCAGCTGACTTGTAGTAGTAACGTTATACTGTAGCAGCTGGCTTGTTTTAGTAATGTTATTCTCTAGCAGCTGGCCTGTGGTAGTAACATTATTCTCCATCAGCTGGTTTGTGGTAGTAACGGTGGCCTCTAGCAGCTGGCCTGTGGTAGTAACATTATTCTCCATCAGCTGGTTTGTGATAGTAACGGTGCTCTCTAGCAGCTAGCTTGTGGTAGTAATGCTGTTCTGTAGCAGATAGCTTGTAGTAGTAACAGTGCTCTCTAGCAGCTGGCTTGTGGTAGTAACGGTGCTCTCTAGCAGCTTGCTTGTGGTAGTGATGCTGTTCTCTAGCAGCTGGCTTGTGGTAATAATGCTGTTCTCTAGCAGCTGGCTTGTAGTAGTAACGTTATACTGTAGCAGCTGGCTTGTAGTAGTAATGTTATTCTCTAGCAGCTGGCCTGTGGTAGTAACATTATTCTCCATCAGCTGGTTTGTGGTAGTAACGGTGGCCTCTAGCAGCTGGCCTGTGGTAGTAACGTTATTCTCTAGCAGCTGGCTTGTGGTAGTAACCCTGTTCACTAGCAGTTGGCTTGTAGTAATAATGCTGTTCTCTAGCAGCTTGCATGTGGTAGTAACATTATTCTCTAGTAGCTGGCTTGTGGTAGTAACGCTAGCAGCAGGCACGTAGTATTAACATTATTCTCTAGTAGCTAGGGCTTTACAGGTTTTAGCACTTGCGTTTCTGAAATGCAAGGTGAATATTCTTGGTTTTACCAAGTCTAAATTTAGAAATTAAATTCTCCATTGTGTGTTTGGTTCCTAAATAAACCATCAAGCTTTCCTCCTTTTATTTTCTACTTATTAACGTTGATGGTACGTGACAGAAAGGGGAGGATTTTTAAACCCAAATGTGTAGTGAGGAATAAAAGGAACAGTCTAATCAAAATTAAACTTTCATGATTCCAATACGGCATGCATTTTAGGCATGCCGTATTGGCATTTTAAACAACTTTTTCCAATTTACTTTCATCATCAAATTTGCTTTGCTCTTTCGGTATTCTTTGTTGAAAGCTAAACCTAGGTAGGCTAATTTCTGAGCCGTTTGAACTGCCTATTTCTCCAACATAGGTGTGTCCGGTCCACGGCGTCATCCTTACTTGTGGGATATTCTCTTCCCCAACAGGAAATGGCAAAGAGCCCAGCAAAGCTGGTCACATGATCCCTCCTAGGCTCCGCCTACCCCAGTCATTCTCTTTGCCGTTGTACAGGCAACATCTCCACGGAGATGGCTTAGAGTTTTTTAGTGTTTAACTGTAGTTTTTATTATTCAATCAAGAGTTTGTTATTTTGAAATAGTGCTGGTATGTACTATTTACTCAGAAACAGAAAAGAGATGAAGATTTCTGTTTGTATGAGGAAAATGATTTTAGCAACCGTCACTAAAATCCATGGCTGTTCCACACAGGACTGTTGAGAGCAATTAACTTCAGTTGGGGGAACAGTGTGCAGTCTCTTGCTGCTTGAGGTATGACACATTCTAACAAGACGATGTAATGCTGGAAGCTGTCATTTTCCCTATGGGATCCGGTAAGCCATGTTTATTACGATCGTAAATAAGGGCTTCACAAGGGCTTATTAAGACTGTAGACTTTTTCTGGGCTAAATCGATTCATTATTAACACATATTTAGCCTTGAGGAATCATTTTATCTGGGTATTTTGATATAATAATATCGGCAGGCACTGTATTAGACACCTTATTCTTTAGGGGCTTTCCCAAAGCATAAGCAGAGCCTCATTTTCGCGCCGGTGTGGCGCACTTGTTTTTGAGAGGCATGGCATGCAGTCGCATGTGAGAGGAGCTCTGATACTTAGAAAAGACTTTCTGAAGGCGTCATTTGGTATCGTATTCCCCTTTGGGCTTGGTTGGGTCTCAGCAAAGCAGATACCAGGGACTGTAAAGGGGTTAAAGTTTAAAACGGCTCCGGTTCCGTTATTTTAAGGGTTAAAGCTTCCAAATTTGGTGTGCAATACTTTTAAGGCTTTAAGACACTGTGGTGAAAATTTGGTGAATTTTGAACAATTCCTTCATGTTATTTCGCAATTGCAGTAATAAAGTGTGTTCAGTTTAAAATTTAAAGTGACAGTAACGGTTTTATTTTAAAACGTTTTTTGTACTTTGTTATCAAGTTTATGCCTGTTTAACATGTCTGAACTACCAGATAGACTGTGTTCTGAATGTGGGGAAGCCAGAATTCCTATTCATTTAAATAAATGTGATTTATGTGATAATGACAATGATGCCCAAGATGATTTTTCAAGTGAGGGGAGTAAGCATGGTACTGCATCATTCCCTCCTTCGTCTACACGAGTCTTGCCCACTCAGGAGGCCCCTAGTACATCTAGCACGCCAATACTCCTTACTATGCAACAATTAACGGCTGTAATGGATAATTCAAAACATTTTAGCCAAAATGAACACTTATCAGCGTAAGCGCGGCTGCTCTGTTTTAGATACTGAAGAGCATGACGACGCTGATATTAATATTTCTGAAGGGCCCCTAACCCAGTCTGATGGGGCCAGGGAGGTTTTGTCTGAGGGAGAAATTACTGATTCAGGGAACATTTCTCAACAGGCTGAACCTGATGTGATTGCATTTAAATTTAAGTTGGAACATCTCCGCATTCTGCTTAAGGAGGTATTATCCACTCTGGATGATTGTGACAAGTTGGTCATCCCAGAGAAACTATGTAAAATGGACAAGTTCCTAGAGGTGCCGGGGCTCCCAGAAGCTTTTCCTATACCCAAGCGGGTGGCGGACATTGTTAATAAAGAATGGGAAAGGCCCGGTATTCCTTTCGTCCCTCCCCCCATATTTAAAAAATTGTTTCCTATGGTCGACCCCAGAAAGGACTTATGGCAGACAGTCCCCAAAGTCGAGGGAGCGGTTTCCACTTTAAACAAACGCACCACTATACCCATAGAGGATAGTTGTGCTTTCAAAGATCCTATGGATAAAAAATTAGAAGGTTTGCTTAAAAAGATGTTTGTTCAGCAAGGTTACCTTCTACAACCAATTTCATGCATTGTCCCTGTCGCTACAGCCGCATGTTTCTGGTTCGATGATCTGATAAAGGCGGTCGATAGTGATTCTCCTCCTTTTGAGGAGATTATGGACAGAATCAATGCTCTCAAATTGGCTAATTCTTTCACCCTAGACGCCACTTTGCAATTGGCTAGGTTAGCGGCTAAGAATTCTGGGTTTGCTATTGTGGCGCGCAGAGCGCTTTGGTTGAAATCTTGGTCGGCTGATGCGTCTTCCAAGAACAAGCTACTTAACATTCCTTTCAAGGGGAAAACGCTGTTTGGCCCTGACTTGAAAGAGATTATCTCTGATATCACTGGGGGTAAGGGCCACGCCCTTCCTCAGGATCGGCCTTTCAAGGCAAAAAATAAACCTAATTTTCGTCCCTTTCGTAGAAACGGACCAGCCCAAGGTGCTACGTCCTCTAAGCAAGAGGGTAATACTTCTCAAGCCAAGCCAGCTTGGAGACCAATGCAAGGCTGGAACAAGGGAAAGCAGGCCAAGAAACCTGCCACTGCTACCAAGACAGCATGAAATGTTGGCCCCCGATCCGGGACCGGATCTGGTGGGGGGCAGACTCTCTCTCTTCGCTCAGGCTTGGGCAAGAGATGTTCTGGATCCTTGGGCGCTAGAAATAGTCTCCCAAGGTTATCTTCTGGAATTCAAGGGACTTCCCCCAAGGGGGAGGTTCCACAGGTCTCAGTTGTCTTCAGACCACATAAAAAGACAGGCATTCTGACATTGTGTAGAAGACCTGTTAAAAATGGGAGTGATTCATCCTGTTCCATTAAGAGAACAAGGGATGGGGTTCTACTCCAATCTGTTCATAGTTCCCAAAAAAGAGGGAACGTTCAGACCAATCTTAGATCTCAAGATCTTAAACAAGTTTCTCAAGGTTCCATCGTTCAAGATGGAAACCATTCGAACTATTCTTCCTTCCATCCAGGAAGGTCAATTCATGACCACGGTGGATTTAAAGGATGCGTATCTACATATTCCTATCCACAAGGAACATCATCGGTTCCTAAGGTTCGCATTCCTGGACAAACATTACCAGTTCGTGGCGCTTCCTTTCGGATTAGCCACTGCTCCAAGGATTTTCACAAAGGTACTAGGGTCCCTTCTAGCTGTGCTAAGACCAAGGGGCATTGCTGTAGTACCTTACTTGGACGACATTCTGATTCAAGCGTCGTCCCTTCCTCAAGCAAAGGCTCACACGGACATTGTCCTGGCCTTTCTCAGATCTCACGGATGGAAAGTGAACGTGGAAAAGAGTTCTCTATCCCCGTCAACAAGGGTTCCCTTCTTGGGAACAATAATAGACTCCTTAGAAATGAGGATTTTTCTGACAGAGGCCAGAAAAACAAAACTTCTAGACTCTTGTCGGATACTTCATTCCGTTCCTCTTCCTTCCATAGCTCAGTGCATGGAAGTGATCGGGTTGATGGTAGCGGCAATGGACATAGTTCCTTTTGCGCGCATTCATCTAAGACCATTACAACTGTGCATGCTCAGTCAGTGGAATGGGGACTATACAGACTTGTCTCCGAAGATACAAGTAAATCAGAGGACCAGAGACTCACTCCGTTGGTGGCTGTCCCTGGACAACCTGTCACAAGGGATGACATTCCGCAGACCAGAGTGGGTCATTGTCACGACCGACGCCAGTCTGATGGGCTGGGGCGCGGTCTGGGGATCCCTGAAAGCTCAGGGTCTTTGGTCTCGGGAAGAATCTCTTCTACCGATAAATATTCTGGAACTGAGAGCGATATTCAATGCTCTCAAGGCTTGGCCTCAGCTAGCGAGGGCCAAGTTCATACGGTTTCAATCAGACAACATGACAACTGTTGCGTACATCAACCATCAGGGGGGAACAAGGAGTTCCCTAGCGATGGAAGAAGTGACCAAAATCATTCTATGGGCGGAGTCTCACTCCTGCCACCTGTCTGCTATCCACATCCCAGGAGTGGAAAATTGGGAAGCGGATTTTCTGAGTCGTCAGACATTGCATCCGGGGGAGTGGGAACTCCATCCGGAAATCTTTGCCCAAGTCACTCAGCTGTGGGGCATTCCAGACATGGATCTGATGGCCTCTCGTCAGAACTTCAAAGTTCCTTGCTACGGGTCCAGATCCAGGGATCCCAAGGCGGCACTAGTGGATGCACTAGTAGCACCTTGGACCTTCAAACTAGCTTATGTGTTCCCGCCGTTTCCTCTCATCCCCAGGCTGGTAGCCAGGATCAATCAGGAGAGGGCGTCGGTGATCTTGATAGCTCCTGCGTGGCCACGCAGGACTTGGTATGCAGATCTGGTGAATATGTCATCGGCTCCACCTTGGAAGCTACCTTTGAGACGAGACCTTCTTGTTCAGGGTCCGTTCGAACATCCGAATCTGGTTTCACTCCAGCTGACTGCTTGGAGATTGAACGCTTGATTTTATCGAAGCGAGGGTTCTCAGATTCTGTTATCGATACTCTTGTTCAGGCCAGAAAGCCTGTAACTAGAAAGATTTACCACAAAATTTGGAAAAAATATATCTGTTGGTGTGAATCTAAAGGATTCCCTTGGGACAAGGTTAAGATTCCTAGGATTCTATCCTTCCTTCAAGAAGGATTGGAAAAAGGATTATCTGCAAGTTCCCTGAAGGGACAGATTTCTGCCTTGTCGGTGTTACTTCACAAAGAACTGGCTGCTGTGCCAGATGTTCAAGCCTTTGTTCAGGCTCTGGTTAGGATTAAGCCTGTTTACAAACCTTTGACTCCTCCTTGGAGTCTCAATTTAGTTCTTTCAGTTCTTCAGGGGGTTCCGTTTGAACCCTTGCATTCCGTTGATATTAAGTTATTATCTTGGAAAGTTTTGTTTTTAGTTGTAATTTCTTCTGCCAGAAGAGTTTCAGAATTATCTGCTCTGCAGTGTTCTCCTCCTTATCTGGTGTTCCATGCAGATAAGGTGGTTTTACGTACTAAACCTGGTTTTCTTCCAAAAGTTGTTTCTAACAAAAACATTAACCAGGAGATTATCGTACCTTCTCTGTGTCCGAAACCAGTTTCAAAGAAGGAACGTTTGTTGCACAATTTGGATGTTGTTCGCGCTCTAAAATTCTATTTAGATGCTTCAAAGGATTTTAGACAAACATCTTCCTTGTTTGTTGTTTATTCCGGTAAAAGGAGAGGTCAAAAAGCAACTTCTACCTCTCTCTCTTTTTGGATTAAAAGCATCATCAGATTGGCTTACGAGACTGCCGGACGGCAGCCTCCCGAAAGAATCACAGCTCATTCCACTAGGGCTGTGGCTTCCACATGGGCCTTCAAGAACGAGGCTTCTGTTGATCAGATATGTAGGGCAGCGACTTGGTCTTCACTGCACACTTTTACCAAATTTTACAAGTTTGATACTTTTGCTTCTTCTGAGGCTATTTTTGGGAGAAAGGTTTTGCAAGCCGTGGTGCCTTCCATTTAGGTGACCTGATTTGCTCCCTCCCTTCATCCGTGTCCTAAAGCTTTGGTATTGGTTCCCACAAGTAAGGATGACGCCGTGGACCGGACACACCTATGTTGGAGAAAACAGAATTTATGTTTACCTGATAAATTACTTTCTCCAACGGTGTGTCCGGTCCACGGCCCGCCCTGGTTTTTTTAATCAGGTCTGATAATTTATTTTCTTTAACTACAGTCACCACGGTACCATATGGTTTCTCCTATGCAAATATTCCTCCTTAACGTCGGTCGAATGACTGGGGTAGGCGGAGCCTAGGAGGGATCATGTGACCAGCTTTGCTGGGCTCTTTGCCATTTCCTGTTGGGGAAGAGAATATCCCACAAGTAAGGATGACGCCGTGGACCGGACACACCGTTGGAGAAAGTAATTTATCAGGTAAACATAAATTCTGTTTTTTGACAGACACTGCTAGTTCATGTGTGTCATATAGATAACAATTTGCTCACTCCTGTCGAGTTATTTAAAAGTCAGCACTGATTTAATAAAATGCAAGTCTGTCAAAAGAACTGAAATAAGGGGCAGTCTGCAGAGGTTTAGATACAAGGTAATCACAGAGGTAAAAGTTGTATTAATATAACTGTGTTGGTTATGTAAAACTGGGGAGTGTTTTTAATAAAGGGATTCTCTATCTTTGTAAACAATAACCATTCTGGAGTAGACTGTCCCTTTAAGCAAGTTTAGGGGAGTCTTTGTAGTTCAGTGCTACACATGGAACTCAATCAAGATTCACATTTTATTAACATTAACACATTTATTTTACCCCACAAAACATTTGCTATTCCACTTCACTACCCTTTAAATTGCTTTGTTTTCTTTCATACACTGTGCGTTTTTTAAACCATTTCCACTGGGCCCAGTGTATTAGTTAGTATTTAGACAATTTATGGGCTACACATTTGTTTTTTGATAGCAGTTGCCCATCAGTAATGCAAGGGGTTTATAAAGTATATGTGGTATATACAGTTTTCTCTTGTTAAGTATAGTCAGTCCACGGGTCATCCATTACTTATGGGATTATATCTCCTTCCCAACAGGAAGTTGCAAGAGGATCACCCAAGCAGAGTTGCTATATAGCTCCTCCCCTCACATGTCATATCCAGTCATTCTCTTGCAACTCAACATAGATAGGTCGTTGTTAGAGGTCTGTGGTGTTTTTAAACTTAGTTTATGTCTTCAATCAAAAGTTTGTTATTTTAAATGGCACCGGAGTGTGCTGTTTGTTCTCAGGCAGTATTAGAAGAAGAGTCTGCCTGCGTTTTCTATGATCTTAGCAGAAGTAACTAAGATCCATTGGCTGTTTCTCGCACAGTCTGAGGAGTGAGGTAACTTCAGATAGGGGAATAGCATGCGGGGCCCCCCTGCAAACGAGGTATGTGCAGTAAATTATTTTTCTATGGAATGGAATTGACTAGAAAATACTGCTTTTACCAATGTAATGTAAGTACAGCCTTGAATGCAGTGGTAGCGACTGGTATTAGGCTGATGAGTGTACTTGCACTGAAGTATTTTTCTGGGGAATGGAATTTGTCTACGAAAATACTGTTAATGCTGAAGTAATGTTTGAGCCTTAACTGCAGTAAAAGCGACTGGTAGCAGGCTTAATAATAACACTTCATAATCTTTTAATGTCTAAAACGTTTACTGGCATGTTAATCGTTTTTTGTGAGGTGCTTGGTGATAAATCTTTTTGGGGCATGAATTTTCAACATGGCTAACGTTTATTTCTGCATAGAAACAGTTAACTGAGATTCCCCACTGTTGTAATATGTGTGGGAGGGGCCTATTTTAGCGCTTTTTTGTGCAGTAAAAATTCAGTCACAGTTTTCCTACTTCATCCTCCATGATCCAGGACATCCCTAGAGAGCTCAGGGGTCTTCAAAATTCATTTTTAGGAAGGTAATCAGTCACAGCAGACCTGTGACAGTGTGTTTGACTGTGATAAAAACGTTATTTGTTAAATTGATATCCGTTTTTGGGTATTAAGGGGTTAATCATCCATTTGCTGGTGGGTGCAATCCTTTGCTAATTTAATACATTTACTGTGAAATTTTGGTTGCTATAACTGATTTGGTTCATTGTTATTTCAACTGTGACAGCTTTTTGTGCTTCTTAAAGGCGCAGTAGTGTTTTTTATATTGCTTGTAAATTTATTGAAAGTATTTTCCAAGCTTGCTAGTCTCATTGCTAGTCTATTTAAACATGTCTGACACAGATGAATCTGCTTGTTCACTATGTTTGAAGGCCAATGTGGAGCCCCATAGAAATTTGTGTACTAAATGCATTGATGTCACTTTAAATAAAAGTCAATCTTTACATGTAAAGAAATTATCACCAGACAACGAGGGGGAAGTTATGCCGACTAACTCTCCTCACGTGTCAGTACCTTCGCCTCCCGCTCAGGAGGTGCGTGATATTGTGGCGCCAAGTACATCAGAGAGGCCCATACAAATCACTTTGCAAGACATGGCTACTGTTATGACCGAGGTATTATCTAAATTGCCAGAATTAAGAGGCAAGCGTGATTGCTCTGGGTTAAGGACAGAGCGCGCTGATGATGGGAGAGCCATGTCTGATACTGCGTCACAATTTGCAGAACATGAGGACGGAGAGCTTCATTCTGTGGGTGACGGATCTGAACCAGTGAGACTGGATTCAGAGATTTCTAATTTTAAATTTAAGCTTGAAAACCTCCGCGTACTGCTAGGGGAGGTATTAGCAGCTCTGAATGATTGTAACACGGTTGCAATTCCAGAGAAATTATGTAGGCTGGATAGATACTATGCGGTGCCGGTGTGTACTGACGTTTTTCCTATACCTAAAAGGCTTACAGAAATTATTAGCAAGGAGTGGGATAGACCCAGTGTGCCCTTTTCCCCACCTCCTATATTTAGAAAAATGTTTCCAATAGACGCCACTACACGGGACTTATGGCAGACGGTCCCTAAGGTGGAGGGAGCAGTTTCTATTTTGGCTAAGCGTACTACTATCCAATGGATAAAAAATTAGAAGGTTACCTTAAGAAAATGTTTGTTCAACAAGGTTTTATTTTACAGCCCCTTGCATGCATTGCTCCTGTCACTGCTGCTGCGGCATTCTGGTTTGAGTCTCTGGAGGAGGCCATTCGCACAGCTCCATTGGATGAGATTATGAACAAGCTTAAAGCACTTAAGATAGCTAACGCATTTGTTTCTGATGCTGTTGTACATTTAACCAAATTAACGACTAAGAACTCTGGTTTCGCCATCCAAGCGTGCAGAGCGCTATGGCTTAAATCATGGTCAGCTGACGTGACTTCTAAATCTAAATTGCTTAATATTCCTTTCAAAGGGCAGACCTTGTTCGGGCCCGGCTTGAAAGAAATTATTGCTGACATTACTGGGGGTAAGGGTCATACTCTTCCTCAGGACAAGGCCAAAGCTAAGGCCAAACAGTCTAATTTTCGTGCCTTTCGTAACTTCAAGGCAGGAGCAGCATCAACTTCCTCCGCTCCAAAACAGGAAGGAACTGTTGCTCGTTACAGACAGGGCTGGAAAGCTAACCAGTCCTGGAACAAGGGCAAGCAGGCCAGAAAGCCTGCTTCTGCCCCTAAGACAGCATGAAGAGAGGGCCCCCTATCCGGAAACGGATCTAGTGGGGGGCAGACTATCTCTCTTCGCCCAGGCTTGGGCAAGAGATGTCAAGGATCCCTGGGCGTTGGAGATCATATCTCAGGGATACCTTCTGGACTTCAAAGCTTCTCCTCCACAAGGGAGATTTCATCTTTCAAAGTTATCAGCAAACCAAATAAAGAAAGAGGCGTTTCTACGCTGTGTACAAGACCTCTTATTAATGGGGGTGATCCACCCAGTTCCGCGGACGGAACAAGGGCAAGGATTTTACTCAAATCTGTTTGTGGTCCCCAAGAAAGAGGGAACCTTCAGACCAATCTTGGACCTAAAAATCTTAAACAAATTCCTAAGAGTTCCATCATTCAAAATGGAAACTATTCGAACCATCCTACCCATGATCCAAGAGGGTCAATACATGACCACAGTGGACTTAAAGGATGCCTACCTTCACATACCGATTCACAAAGATCATTATCGGTACCTAAGATTTGCCTTTCTAGACAGGCATTACCAGTTTGTAGCTCTTCCCTTCGGGTTAGCTACGGCCCCGAGAATCTTTACAAAGGTTCTGGGCTCTCTTCTGGCGGTACTAAGACTGCAAGGCATAGCGGTTGCTCCGTACCTAGATGACATTCTGATACAAGCGTCAAGTTTTCAAATTGCCAAGTCTCACACAGAGATAGTTCTGCCGTTTCTGAGATCGCATGGGTGGAAGGTGAACGTGGAAAAGAGTTCTCTATTACCACTCACAAGGGTTCCCTTCCTAGGGACTCTTATAGATTCTATAGAGATGAAAATTTACCTGACGGAGTCCAGGTTATTAAAGCTTCAAAATACTTGCCGGGCCCTTCATTCCATTCCACACCCGTCAGTAGCTCAGTGCATGGAAGTAATCGGCTTAATGGTTGCGGCAATGGACATAGTACCATTTGCGCGCCTGCATCTCAGACCACTGCAATTGTGCATGCTCAGTCAGTGGAATGGGGATTACTCAGATTTGTCCCCTCTACTAAATCTGGATCAAGAGACCAGAGATTCTCTTCTATGGTGGCTTTCTCGGCCCCATCTGTCCAAGGGGATGACCTTTCGCAGGCCAGATTGGACGATTGTAACAGACGCCAGCCTTCTAGGTTGGGGCGCAG